>NC_039359.1:34588511-34895925 GCF_003573695.1 Papaver somniferum | reverse complement strand
CTATGGTGTAGACGTGATAGTGTGACTGCATGTGAAGGATGACTTTTAACTAAGTCTTAATGAGTTATATAGTTTCAATTTAAGATTGAAGTGGGGTGTAGCAGTAAACACTCTTGATGGAACTCACCCATCTGAATATTTTTGTTTCCACTAAGAGCTTGGACTTAGGGCTCGAGCTCGAGCTCGTGCTTGCGCCATGAACTTTGGTCAACCAAGACTTTTCTTTTTGGAAAAATTTCTTTTGATTTATTTCCTAACTATTTTGAAAATCATAATAAATTATGTCTTAGATATGGGGGGCGTGTGACCTGGGTGAATTTATTCTCTTACCAAAAACATTTTTCTTAACGGATTTATTTGCATGGATGTCGACATTTTCTTACCGGTTTTTGAATGTTGATGACAGAATTATGTCGACATCATGGCAGCATTATTTCGCATGCAGTATTGATTCACACATTAATGTACATTGATTTCACCCTTTCTGTTTGCCTATAAAAATAATTCGAAACTTTCATTTTCATTTGTGTCCAGAAGAGCTACTATCCTCTTCTTTTCGTCTCTCTAAGAGGAACATTGGGAAACACTTTTTAGAGTGTTGGGGTATTTGAAATACACTTTGACCTTTTGTTCGAAATATGAAAGGTATCCTGACGTTCTTGAGGGATTTTGTGATGCAAACTGGATATCATACTCAGAGGAGTCCAAGTCTACGAGTGGATATGTTTTCACTCTAGCAGGTGGGGCTGTTTCTTGGAAGAGTTCCAAACAGACCTGCATAGCTCGATCCACTATGGAATCCGAGTTTATTGCTTTATATAAAGCAGGAGAGGAAGCCGCCTGGCTAAGATGCCCTTTAGAAGACATTCCTCTCTAGCATAGGCATGTGCCAGCTATATCTATACATTGTGATAATCAATCTGCAATAGCTAATGCTAAAAACAACTACTATAATGGGAAGTCTATTCATATAAAGAGAAGACACGGTACTTTGAAAAAGCTAATCTCGAAAGGCGTTATTTGCATTGATTGGGTTAAGTCCAAGGAGAATATCGCGGACCCTTTGACGAAAGGTTTGTCCAAGGAGATAGTTAGTAATGCATCTAAGGGGATGGGGCTTAGGCTCATTAAATAAACTTTCCATGGAGGATACTCAACCTTGTTGACTGGAGATACCAAGATCAAGGTTTTGAATGAGACAACTAATTTGTGGCGGGTCAAGGTGAACACTACCAGAGAATTTCATTCTCTGCCCCTTCCCTATGGTGTAGACGTCATAGTGTGACTGCATGTGAAGGATGACTTTTAACTAAGTCTTAATGAGTTATATAGTTTCAATTTAAGATTGAAGTGGGGTGTAGCAGTAAAATCTCTTGATGGAACTCACCCATCTGAATATTTTTGTTTCCACTAAGAGCTTGGACTTAGCGCTCGAGCTTGTGCTTGCGCCATGGACTTTGGTCAACCAAGACTTTTCTTTTTGGAAAAATTTCTTTTGATTTATTTCCTAATTATTTTGAAAATCATAATAAATTCTGTCTTAGATATGGGGGGCGTGTGACCTGGGTGAATTTATTCTCTTACCAAAAACATTTTTCTTAACGGATTTATTTGCATGGATGTCGACATTTTCTTACCGGTTTTTGAATGTTGATGACAGAATTATGTCGACATCATGGCAACATTATTTCGCATGCAGTATTGATTCACACATTAATGTACATTGATTTCACCTCTTTTGTTTTCCTATAAAAATAATTCGAAACTTTCATTTTCATTTGTGTCCAGAAGAGCTACTATCCTCCTCTTTTCGTCTCTCTAAGAGGAACATTGGGACGCACTTTTTAGAGTGTTGGGGTATTTGAAATACACTTTGACCTTTTGTTCGAAATATGAAAGGTATCCTGACGTTCTTGAGGGATTTTGTGATGCAAACTGGATATCATACTCAGAGGAGTCCAAGTCTACGAGTGGATATGTTTTCACTCTAGCAGGTGGGGCTGTTTCTTGGAAGAGTTCCAAACAGACCTGCATAGCTCGATCCACTATGGAATCCGAGTTTATTGCTTTAGATAAAGCAGGAGAGGAAGCCGCTTGGCTAAGATGCCCTTTAGAAGACATTCCTCTCTAGCATAGGCCTGTGCCAGCTATATCTATACATTGTGATAATCAATCTGCAATAGCTAATGCTAAAAACAACTACTATAATGGGAAGTCTATTCATATAAAGAGAAGACACGGTACTCTGAAAAAGCTAATCTCGAGAGGCGTTATTTCCATTGATTGGGTTAAGTCCAAGGAGAATATCGCGGACCCTTTGACGAAAGGTTTGTCCAAGGAGATAGTTAGTAATGCATCTAAGGGTATGGGGCTTAGGCTCATTAAATAAACTTTCCATGGAGGATACTCAACCTTGTTGACTGGAGATCCCAAGATCAAGGTTTTGAATGAGACAACTAATTTGTGGCGGGTCAAGGTAAACACTACCAGAGATTTTCATTCTCTGCCCCTTCTCTATGGTGTAGACGTGATAGTGTGACTGCATGTGAAGGATGACTTTTAACTAAGTCTTAATGAGTTATATAGTTTCAATTTAAGATTGAAGTGGGGTGTAGCAGTAAACACTCTTGATGGAACTCACCCATCTGAATATTTTTGTTTCCACTAAGAGCTTGGACTTAGGGCTCGAGCTCGAGCTCGTGCTTGCGCCATGAACTTTGGTCAACCAAGACTTTTCTTTTTGGAAAAATTTCTTTTGATTTATTTCCTAACTATTTTGAAAATCATAATAAATTATGTCTTAGATATGGGGGGCGTGTGACCTGGGTGAATTTATTCTCTTACCAAAAACATTTTTCTTAACGGATTTATTTGCATGGATGTCGACATTTTCTTACCGGTTTTTGAATGTTGATGACAGAATTATGTCGACATCATGGCAGCATTATTTCGCATGCAGTATTGATTCATACATTAATGTACATTGATTTCACCCTTTCTGTTTGCCTATAATAAGAATTCGAAACTTTCATTTTCATTTGTGTCCAGAAGAGCTACTATCCTTTTCTTTTCGTCTCTCTCAGAGGAACATTGGGACGCACTTTTTAGAGTGTTGGGGTATTTGAAATACACTTTGACCTTGTGTTCGAATTATGAAAGGTATCCTTCCGTCCTTGAGGGATTTTGTGATGCAAACTGGATATCATACTCAGAGGAGTCCAAGTCTACGAGTGGATATGTTTTCACTGTAGCAGGTGGGGATGTTTCTTGGAAGAGTTCCAAACAGACCTGCATAGCTCGATCCATTATGGAATCCGAGTTTATTGCGTTATATAAAGCATGAGAGGAAGCCGCTTGGTTAAGATGCCTTTTAGAAGACATTCCTCTCTAGCATAGGCCTGTGCCAGCTATATCTATACATTTTGATAATCAATCTGCAATAGCTAATGCTAAAAACATCTACTATAATGGGAAGTCTATTCATATTAAGAGAAGACACGGTACTATGAAAAATCTAATCTCGAAAGACGTTATTTCCATTGATTGGGTTAAGTCCAAGGAGAATATCGCGGACCCTTTGACGAAAGGTTTGTCCAACGAGATAGTTAGTAATGCATCTAAGGGGATGGGGCTTAGGCTCATTAAATAAACTTTCCATGGAGGATACTCAACCTTGTTGACTGGAGATCCCAAGATCAAGGTTTTGAATGATACAACTAATTTGTGGCGGGTCAAGGTAAACACTACCAGATAATTTCATTCTCTGCCCCTTCCCTATGGTGTAGACGTGATAGTGTGACTGCATGTGAAGGATGACTTTTAACTAAGTCTTAATGAGTTCTATAGTTTCGATTTAAGATTGAAGTGGGGTGTAGCAGTAAACACTCTTGATGGAACTCACCCATCTGAATATTTTTGTTTCAACTAAGAGCTTGGACTTAGGGATCGAGGTCGAGCTCGTGCTTGCGCCATGAACTTTGGTCAACCAAGACTTTTCTTTTTGGAAAAATTTCTTTTGATTTATTTCCTAACTATTTTGAAAATCATAATAAATTCTGTCTTATATATGGGGGGCGTGTGACCTGGGTGAATTTATTCTCTTACCAAAAACATTTTTCTTAACGGATTTATTTGCATGGATGTCGACATTTTCTTACCGGTTTTTGAATGTTGATGACAGAATTATGTCGACATCATGGCAGCATTATTTCGCATGCAGTATTGATTCATACATTAATGTACATTGATTTCACCCTTTCTGTTTGCCTATAATAAGAATTCGAAACTTTCATTTTCATTTGTGTCCAGAAGAGCTATTATCCTCTTATTTTCGTCTCTCTCAGAGGAACATTGGGACGCACTTTTTAGAGTGTTGGGGTATTTGAAATACACTTTGACCTTGTGTTCGAATTATGAAAGGTATCCTTCCGTACTTGAGGGATTTTGTGATGCAAACTGGATATCATACTCAGAGGAGTCCAAGTCTACGAGTGGATATGTTTTCACTCTAGCAGGTGGGGCTGTTTCTTGGAAGAGTTCCAAACAGACCTGCATAGCTCGATCCACTATGGAATCTGAGTTTATTGCGTTAGATAAAGCAGGAGAGGAATCCGCTTGGCTAAGATGCCTTTTAGAAGACATTCCTCTCTAGCATAGGCCTGTGCCAGCTATATCTATACATTGTGATAATCAATCTGCAATAGCTAATGCTAAAAACAGCTATTATAATGGGAAGTTTATTCATATTAAGAGAAGACACGGTACTCTGAAAAATCTAATCTCGGAAGGCGTTATTTCCATTCATTGGGTTAAGTCCAAGGAGAATATCGCGGACCCTTTGACGAAAGGTTTGTCCAAGGAGATAGTTAGTAATGCATCTAAGGGGTTGGGGCTTAGGCTCATTAAATAAACTTGCCATGGAGGATACTCAACCTTGCTGACTGGAGATACCAAGATCAAGGTTTTGAATGAGACAACTAATTTGTGGCAGGTCAAGGTAAACACTACCAGAGAATTTCACTCTCTGCCCCTTCCCTATGGTGTAGACGTGATAGTGTAACTGCATGTGAAGGATGACTTTTAACTAAGTCTTAATGAGTTCTATAGTTTCAATTTAAGATTGAAGTGGGGTGTAGCAGTAAACACTCTTGATGGAACTCACCCATCTGAATATTTTTGTTTCCACTAAGAGCTTGGACTTAGGGCTCGAGCTCGAGATCGTGCTTGCGCCATGGACTTTGGTAAACCAAGACTTTTCTTTTTGGAAAAATTTCTTTTGATTTATTTCCTAATTATTTTGAAAATCATAATAAATTATGTCTTAGATATGGGGGGCGTGTGACCTGGGTGAATTTATTCTCTTACCATAAACATTTTTCTTAACGGATTTATTCGCATGGATGTCGACATTTTCTTACCGGTTTTTGAATGTTGATGACAGAATTATGTCGACATCATGGCAACATTATTTCGCATGCATTATTGATTCACACATTAATGTACATTGATTTCACCCTTTCTGTTTGCCTATAAAAAGAATTCGAAACTTTCATTTTCATTTGTGTCCAGAAGAGCTATTATCCTCTTATTTTCGTCTCTCTCAGAGGAACATTGGGACGCACTTTTTAGAGTGTTGGGGTATTTGAAATACATTTTGACCTTTTGTTTGAATTATGAAAGGTATCCTGCCGTCCTTGAGGTATTTTGTGATGCAAATTGGATATCATACTCAGAGGAGTCCAAGTCTATGAGTGGATATGTTTTCACTCTAGCAGGTGGGGATGTTTCTTGGAAGAGTTCCAAACAGACCTGCATAGCTCGATCCACTATGGAATCCGAGTTTATTGCGTTAGATAAAGCATGAGAGGAAGCCGCTCGGCTAATATGCCTTTTAGAAGACATTCCTCTCTAGCATAGGCCTGTGCCAGCTATATCTATACATTAAGATAATCAATCTGCAATAACTAATGCTAAAAACAGCTACTATAATGGGAAGTCTATTCATATATAGAGAATACACTGTACTCTGAAAAAGCTAATCTCGAAAGGCGTTATTTCCATTGATTGGGTTAAGTCCAAGGAGAATATCGCGGACCCTTTGACGAAAGGTTTGTCCAAGGAGATAGTTAGTAATGCATCTAGGGGGATGGGGCTTAGGCTCATTAAATAAACTTGCCATGGAGGATACTCAACCTTGCTGACTGGAGATCCCAAGATCAAGGTTTTGAATGAGACAACTAATTTGTGGCGGGTCAAGGTAAACCCTACCAGAGAATTTCATTCTCTGCCCCTTCCCTATGGTGTAGACGTGGTAGTGTGACTGCATGTGAAGGATGACTTTTAACTAAGTCTTAATGAGTTCTATAGTTTCAATTTAAGATTGAAGTGGGGTGTAGCAGTAAACACTCTTGATGGAACTCACCCATCTGAATATTTTTGTTTCCACTAAGAGCTTGGGCTTAGGGCTCGAGCTCGAGCTCGTGCTTGCGCCATAGACTTTGGTCAACCAAGACTTTTCTTTTTGGAAAAATTTCTTTTGATTTATTTCCTGATTATTTTGAAAATAATAATAAATTATGTCTTAGATGTGGGGGGCGTGTGACCTGGGTGAATTTATTCTCTTACCAAAAACATTTTTCTTAACGGATTTATTTGCATGGATGTCGACATTTTCTTACCGGTTTTTGAATGTTGATGACAGAATTATGTCAACATCATGGCAGCATTATTTCGCATGCAGTATTGATTCACACATTAATGTACATTGATTTCACCCTTCCTGTTTGCCTATAGAAAGAATTCGAAACTTTCATTTTCATTTGTGTCCAGAAGAGCTACTATCCTCTTCTTTTCGTCTCTCTCAGAGGAACATTGGGACGCACTTTTTAGAGTGTTGGGGTATTTGAAATACACTTTGACCTTTTGTTCGAATTATGAAAGGTATCCTGCCTACCTTGAGGGATTTTGTGATGCAAACTTGATATCATACTCAGAGGAGTCCAAGTCTATGAGTGATTATGTTTTCACTCTACCAGGAGGGGCTGTTTCTTGGAAGAGTTCCAAACAGACCTGCATAGCTCGATCCACTATGGAATCCGAGTTTATTGCGTTAGATAAAGCAGGAGAGGAAGCCGCTTGGTTAAGATGCCTTTTAGAAGACATTCCTATCTAGCATAGGCATGTGCCAGCTATATCTATACATTGTGATAATCAATCTGCAATAGCTAATGTTAAAAACAGCTACTATAATGGGAGTCTATTCATATAAAGAGAAGAAATGGTACTCTGAAAAAGCTAATCTCGAAAGGCGTTATTTCCATTGATTGGGTTAAGTCCAAGGAGAATATCGCGGACCCTTTGACGAAAGGTTTGTCCAAGGAGATAGTTAGTAATGCATCTAAGGGGATGGGCTTAGGCTCATTAAATAAACTTGCCATGGAGGATACTCAACCTTGCTGACTGGAGATCCCAAGATCAAGGTTTTGAATGAGACAACTAATTTGTGGCGGGTCAAGGTAATCACTACCAGAGAATTTTCATTCTCTGCCCCTTCCCTATGGTGTAGACGTGGTAGTGTGACTGCATGTGAAGGATGACTTTTAACTAAGTCTTAATGAGTTCTATAGTTTCAATTTAAGATTGAAGTGGGGTGTAGCAGTAAAAACTCTTGATGGAAATCACCCATCTGAATATTTTTGTTTCCACTAAGAGTTTGGACTTAGGGCTCGAGCTCGAGCTCGTGCTTGCGCCATGGACTTTGGTCAACCAAGACTTTTCTTTTTGGAAAAATTTCTTTTGATTTATTTCCTAATTATTTTGAAAATCATAATAAATTATGTCTTAGATATGGGGGGCGTGTGACCTGGGTGAATTTATTCTCTTACCAAAAACATTTTTCTTAACGGATTTATTTGCATGGATGTCGACATTTTCTTACCGGTTTTTGAATGTTGATGACAGAATTATGTCGACATCATGGCAGCATTATTTCACATGCAGTATTGATTCACACATTAATGTACATTGATTTCACCCTTCCTGTTTGCCTATAGAAAGAATTCGAAACTTTCATTTTCATTTGTGTCCAGAAGAGCTACTATCCTCTTCTTTTCGTCTCTCTCAGAGGAACATTGGGACGCACTTTTTAGAGTGTTGGGGTATTTGAAATACACTTTGACCTTTTGTTCGAATTATGAAAGGTATCCTGCCTACCTTGAGGGATTTTGTGATGCAAACTTGATATCATACTCAGAGGAGTCCAAGTCTATGAGTGATTATGTTTTCACTCTACCAGGAGGGGCTGTTTCTTAGAAGAGTTCCAAACAGACCTGCATAGCTCGATCCACTATGGAATCCGAGTTTATTGCGTTAGATAAAGCAGGAGAGGAAGCCGCTTGGTTAAGATGCCTTTTAGAAGACATTCCTATCTAGCATAGGCATGTGCCAGCTATATCTATACATTGTGATAATCAATCTGCAATAGCTAATGTTAAAAACAGCTACTATAATGGGAGTCTATTCATATAAAGAGAAGAAATGGTACTCTGAAAAAGCTAATCTCGAAAGGCGTTATTTCCATTGATTGGGTTAAGTCCAAGGAGAATATCGCGGACCCTTTGACGAAAGGTTTGTCCAAGGAGATAGTTAGTAATGCATCTAAGGGGATGGGCTTAGGCTCATTAAATAAACTTGCCATGGAGGATACTCAACCTTGCTGACTGGAGATCCCAAGATCAAGGTTTTGAATGAGACAACTAATTTGTGGCGGGTCAAGGTAATCACTACCAGAGAATTTTCATTCTCTGCCCCTTCCCTATGGTGTAGACGTGGTAGTGTGACTGCATGTGAAGGATGACTTTTAACTAAGTCTTAATGAGTTCTATAGTTTCAATTTAAGATTGAAGTGGGGTGTAGCAGTAAAAACTCTTGATGGAAATCACCCATCTGAATATTTTTGTTTCCACTAAGAGTTTGGACTTAGGGCTCGAGCTCGAGCTCGTGCTTGCGCCATGGACTTTGGTCAACCAAGACTTTTCTTTTTGGAAAAATTTCTTTTGATTTATTTCCTAATTATTTTGAAAATCATAATAAATTATGTCTTAGATATGGGGGGCGTGTGACCTGGGTGAATTTATTCTCTTACCAAAAACATTTTTCTTAACGGATTTATTTGCATGGATGTCGACATTTTCTTACCGGTTTTTGAATGTTGATGACAGAATTATGTCGACATCATGGCAGCATTATTTCACATGCAGTATTGATTCACACATTAATGTACATTGATTTCACCCATTCTGTTTGCCTATAAAAAGAATTCGAAACTTTCATTTTCATTTGTGTCCAGAAGAGCTACTATCCTCTTCTTTTCGTCTCTCTCATAGGAACAATGGGACGCACTTTTTAGAGTGTTGGGGTATTTGAAATACACTTTGACCTTTTGTTCGAATTATGAAAGGTATCCTGCCTTCCTTGAGGGATTTTGTGATGCAAACTAGATATCATACTCAGAGGAGTCCAAGTCTACGAGTGGATATGTTTTCACTCTAGCAGGTGGGGATGTTTCTTGGAAGAGTTCCAAACAGACCTGCATAGCTCGATCCACAATGGAATCCGAGTTTATTGCGTTAGATAAAGCATGAAAGGAAGCCGCTCGGCTAATATGCCTTTTAGAAGACATTCCTCTCTAGCATAGGCCTGTGCCAGCTATATTTATACATTGTGATAATCAATCTGCAATAACTAATGCTAAAAACAACTACTATAATGGGAAGTCTATTCATAAAAATAGAAGACACGGTACTCTGAAAAAACTAATCTCGAAAGGCGTTATTTCCATTGATTTGGTTAAGTCCAAGTTGAATATCGTGGACCCTTTGACGAAAGGTTTGTCCAAGGAGATAGTTAGTAATGCATCTAGGGGGATGGGGCTTAGGCTCATTAAATAAACTTGCCATGGAGGATACTCAACCTTGCTGACTGGAGATCCCAAGATCAAGGTTTTGAATGAGACAACTAATTTGTGGCGGGTCAAGGTAAACCCTACCAGAGAATTTCATTCTCTGCCCCTTCCCTATGGTGTAGACGTGGTAGTGTGACTGCATGTGAAGGATGACTTTTAACTAAGTCTTAATGAGTTCTATAGTTTCAATTTAAGATTGAAGTGGGGTGTAGCAGTAAACACTCTTGATGGAACTCACCCATCTGAATATTTTTGTTTCCACTAAGAGCTTGGGCTTAGGGCTCGAGCTCGAGCTCGTGCTTGTGCCATAGACTTTGGTCAACCAAGACTTTTCTTTTTGGAAAAATTTCTTTTGATTTATTTCCTGATTATTTTGAAAATAATAATAAATTATGTCTTAGATGTGGGGGCGTGTTGGTAGGCCTCAAAGATATTATATTTAAATGTAGAATGTTCCCCGGCAGCGGCGCCAAAAACTTGGTGGGCCCGAAGGAGTGTATAAAATTAAGCGTAATAAAAACGCGGGCCTACAGTAATACCGCAAGTGCACGGTCGTCGGTTGTAGCTCGTGCAAGTACGGGTCGATCCACAGAGACTGGGTGTGTTTTGTAGTTTCTAGCTATTTTGGGTTCTAAATTGCTATTGGGCTTTTGAGTTAAGGTGATAACAATGGGCTATGGGCTTTGGTACCAATGAGTTTTGAGTACCAATGAAGTGAACTGATCCTTTGTACTCAAGTGGTCTGGGCTCAATATTCTTGAAGTGAACTGAGCTTTGGGCTCAGTTGGATGGGCCTCAGGTTAAGCTAGGCTTTTGGGAGCTAGGCCTCAGTTATGTACACAGTAGACTGGGCTTAACTTCACCCAATGATGAAATGGGCTTCAACTTTTGGTTCAAACCTGGGCTTCAGTTTGTACAAACAATGGACAGTGGGCTTAGAACTGAGAACTGAGCTTGGGCTCAGTGTTGAAGTGAGCTTTGGAGCAGCAGCAGACAGGGAAAAGGAAGGAAAGCAATGCAGCAGTGCAAGGCAAGTGCACAGCAGCAGGGGAAAGAACAGAGTTGCTGGCTAGGAAGCAGCTGCAACAGCAGCTGGAGCAGAGGCACAGCAGCACTAGCAGTTTGCAAGGCAGTGGAAGAAAACAGCAGCAACAGGGTTGCAGCAGCAGCAGCACAAGGCAAAGAGGAAGGAAAGCAGCAGTAACAGGGTGGAGGAAGAAAAACAGTGGCCAATGGCCAAAGATGGAAGCAAAACAGAAAACAAAAGAACAGCCAAGAACTAAACAAAGCAAATACTAGACAGCAAAGAAAGATGACAATACAAACCAAGGCCTAAGGCCAAGGGAAGGGATGTGGAGATAGCTAAGGAAAATGAATAAGAAAAAGAAACAAAGCCAAGTCAATGGCTCTAGGCATTCTTCCAGAGTGGGAAGAGAACTAGCTTGCTCATTGTCACTAGTGAGCACTAGTTTCTCCCCACTACTCAATCAACACAGTGCATCCTAAGCATACAAAAATGGAATGGCAAGATAATCAGCTTGCTCAACTGATGTGCTCCTAGCATTGACTGTCTTTTGACAGTACAATCAATCTTAAGCACAGTTGAGCACTGATTTCTTCCATTACTCAATCAATTCAGTGCTTCAAAGGCTTCTAGCCTAGCATTCCATCACTTCACATGTATCACATAACAGGTACATTAACATTACATGGAACTAAACATGGCACTAACATGACATTAAAATTAAACAGGAACTGAACATGCATTAACATTAAGATTAACATGGAATTAACAACAAAACAAACACACAACAGTAAAATAAAATTGAAATAAAAATTTCTACTAAACCTAACAAAAATTGAAACATGCACAAACATTAAACATCAAAACAGGAACTGAAACAAGACAGAATTTTAACATGCAATAAACTGAAATTGAAGCAGGAATTGAAATTGAAAATTAAATTTAAATCTACAAATACAAAACAGGGAAGAAAAATCTACCCAAGAGAAACTGGCTAGTCCAGCCCTCATGGGGATACACTGGCTAGTCCAGAGATATCCCTTACAACACACCCACAACCCTCAATTTATAGTCCACAACACTCAATTAGGGTTCTACAAGTTTCCCCCAAATCAGTCAAAATTAGGGTTAGATATTTTACCTAATTTGATGTGATAACTCCCAATTCTTCTCGACCCATGCTTCCATTTGTACTCCTCTACCTCTCCATAGCCTTGCTGTCGTTATTTGAAGACATGCAATCACTTTCATCAAAATCACTCGACCTCAGTGGCGTGTGGAATTGATGAAGATGATTGAAAATCATCATACGAGTTAGGTGGTGAGAGTGGGCTGTGGTGGTTAGATAATTTGGTGGCGGTTAGGTGGTAGAGATGGCTGTTGCAGGGTGATGGTGGTGGTTCTGCAAGGGTATGGTGGAGAGGAAGAAGGTGAAGGTCGATTGTTTTGGGAAGAAGGGGATGTTTGGTTTGATGGGTATAGGGTTAGGTTGTTTGAGTGTGAAGCGGGCCCATCAGATTTCGATGTCTTGCGATGCTTAGCCGTGGGGTGTGGAGATGAAGATTGATCTAACGGATAAAAGTGAAGATGCTGGAAGCGACCGTTGGATGCATATATACAACGAAATTAACGGCGCCAGATGGAGTTAGGTGTTGTAGTGTTAAGCGAAAGTATCGAGGTTTGATGCGCAGGCAAAGAAGCGACCGTAGGATCTAAATGTGATCTAATCTGAAGGCTTGGAATTTAGGCACTATGGTGTTTTGCAGGAGCTTCAGATTTTGATGCGCGATGAAGGAGCGACCATCGAATGATGAGATGGATCCAATCCGACGGCTGAAGATGGAGGCGGTTTTGGTTATAGAAAATGGGTTTGGGTAAGGGTTTTGGGCCTTGGGTATGCCAAGCCCATATCTTCTTTAAGAACAATTCTTCCTTCTTGAGCCCATTCCTAGCTTTTTGGTCTTGTGCGCACCATTCTTCGCGGCTTCCTTGCGTAATTCCTCCCGGCTTTTCACCACTCTTCAGCTCTTTTCCGCTCCGCAATTCATCCAGACTTTATTTATTACCTAAAAATGCAAAATTAAGTAAGAAAAATATTTATTCTTGAAAACAATGAAAATACAGAATATGGGATAAAATGTAGAATTAATGCACAAAAGATGAGTTAAATGCCAACAAAAAGGGATAAATATATACAATATTTGGCACTCATCAAATACCCCCAAACCTGAATTTTACTTGTCCTCAAGTAAAACAAAACTAAGGAAATCCTAACTATACCACTGTCGCTGGTCTCTCGAATGCATTTAGCGTATGCACTAAGCCTTTTAAACCACTAAGTGTCCCTAGTGGACGAGTTGAAGTCTCGTGAAGGTTTGCTTAGAACGTACCTACAAAGTTCTAGGTCAAAATATAAGCTCAGATTCCATCAAATGTGACATGTGCAAAACAGTTTAAGCTCACGGCAAAATGGAGATGTCAATCTAGCTATGTAAGGCACAATCCTAGCACTGATAACAAAAAAAGACATGTGATAAGAGTGTAAAGTGTATCTACACATGTGTAAAGAAAGATCTGAAGTTATGACTACTAATCACCAAGAGATAGTTTCTCAGGCTAAGAACTGAGGTCGAAATCTAGCTAGCGTTCCGGACTTTACGAGAATTGTGAATGAGTTGGAGGTATTTCAAAATTACTCGCGTTGTACATCAATGGCATACACCCTTCCTTGCTTATTACAATGAAACAACAAAATGACTATTTACATGACTCTTATTTACATTGACTACTCTCTTTTATTTTTGGAATAAGAGAGAATGGAATTGATAAACACTTGATTTTTTTGTATTTTTCTGATATTTTCTTTTTTTCTGAATATACATCGTTTTTTTTTTTTTTTTTTTTTTTTTTTTTTGATAAAGAAACGCTTTTGATACATATACAAAAGGAAACAAAAGATTACATGACACTTTGCAAGAGGTAGCCCTTTTTGATGCACCCAGTTAAATTCGATGGTTGTCTTTCTTAATGTAATCTCCACCTTCTATCCCAACCAACCAAAGAACAACCTAGTCAAGTTTCGTTCAGTATTCTAAAGTGATTGGCAATCGTAACTTCCTATCAAACACCTTGAAGATCGAGGCCATACATGTATTGGTAGATCGTGCGCGTGCAAATTTCTTATCACTATGTGAATTGTGCTAGAATCAGGGTGCCTAAATATCTAGACTAAGACTCCTAATAAAAATACATATTTGCACAAGAGTCAACATTTCAAGGTAAATGAGCTCCATTTTTATGTTTTTTTCAATTTTTTAATTTTTTTGAATTTTGATTTTTGAATTTTTTTGGAATTTTTCAATTTTTTTCAAAAAGAAGAAGGAGTTCGTTTTCAATTATGGCAAATTATCATGGTATCTACTCTATACCCCCAAACCTAAACTAAACATTGTCCTCAATGTTTCAAAATATGGAAAGAATCAAAATGCAACATATGGAAAGGGACATGCTGAGTAGAGTAAAAGGAGAGAGAATACCCGATTTCGGCGAAAGCAGAATTAAAACTCCGTTATCCAAGGCAAAACTCCAACATATTCGGAGTCACAATGGATGAGCACAAAATATATAAAAAAGGAAATTGAACTAACACATTATCTACAAGAAAATTTGGTTTTTAATGGGATTGGACTTTTTGGAAAAAATTTGGTTTTGTCGGGAGACATTTGGTTTTGGCGGGAAAAAGAAAATTTTTGGTTTTTTAGGGAAACATTTGGAAAACTTTGGTTTTTATGGGAGAAATTTTTGGTTTTTTTTTGAAATTGGGAGCAAAAGATTTTTTTTTTTTTTTTTTTTTTTTTGAAAAGAAAATAAAATTTGGTTTTTGAATGGGAGCAAGCCCACTGTGCAAGCCTTTTGTGTTTGCTTTGGATCCGCTTGGTTGAAAACTTTTGGTGGAATTGAGTCCAAAATCTCGGCCTAGAATTTGGGTACTCGGCCCACTAACGAGTTCAATTAGCGTGATCGGTTACAAGCTCAGCTGGGTTTAAAAACCCAGAATACAAAATACAAGTCCAAATTAAACAAGCTCACAAAAAAATTAAATACAAGCCCACAAATTAAACAAACAAGCCCACAAATAAATTATTACAAACCCAACAGAAAATAAGAGAAGCCCAAAAATTGGCTTTAATATTACAAGCCCACAATTAAAAAAATTGGAAGTCCACAATTCGGGTTCTCTTAAATGGGTTACCTTTTAAGCACAGCCCAGCTGCTCTGATATTGTTGCAAAAACCCAGTTGGGTTTTGGTTCTTTTCCTTGGTGGCGTCCCAGCAGAGGAAAAACAGGTTCAAAACAGCAGGTCCAACAGCAAATGAAGTGAAGCAGATGCAGATGCAAATGCTATGCAGTGAAATGCAAAAATAGCTAATAAAAAACACAGACCCAAGTCCCGGCAGCGGCGCCAAAAACTTGGCAGGCCTCAAAGATATTATATTTAAATGCAGAATGTTCCCCGGCAGCGGCGCCAAAAACTTGGTGGGCCCGAAGGAGTGTATAAAATTAAGCGTAATAAAAACGCGGGCCTACAGTAATACCGCAAGTGCACGGTCGTCGGTTGTAGCTCGTGCAAGTACGGGTCGATCCACAGAGACTGGGTGTGTTTTGTAGTTTCTAGCTATTTTGGGTTCTAAATTGCTATTGGGCTTTTGAGTTAAGGTGATAACAATGGGCTATGGGCTTTGGTACCAATGAGTTTTGAGTACCAATGAAGTGAACTGATCCTTTGTACTCAAGTGGTCTGGGCTCAATATTCTTGAAGTGAACTGAGCTTTGGGCTCAGTTGGATGGGCCTCAGGTTAAGCTAGGCTTTTGGGAGCTAGGCCTCAGTTATGTACACAGTAGACTGGGCTTAACTTCACCCAATGATGAAATGGGCTTCAACTTTTGGTTCAAACCTGGGCTTCAGTTTGTACAAACAATGGACAGTGGGCTTAGAACTGAGAACTGAGCTTGGGCTCAGTGTTGAAGTGAGCTTTGGAGCAGCAGCAGACAGGGAAAAGGAAGGAAAGCAATGCAGCAGTGCAAGGCAAGTGCACAGCAGCAGGGGAAAGAACAGAGTTGCTGGCTAGGAAGCAGCTGCAACAGCAGCTGGAGCAGAGGCACAGCAGCACTAGCAGTTTGCAAGGCAGTGGAAGAAAACAGCAGCAACAGGGTTGCAGCAGCAGCAACACAAGGCAAAGAGGAAGGAAAGCAGCAGTAACAGGGTGGAGGAAGAAAAACAGTGGCCAATGGCCAAAGATGGAAGCAAAACAGAAAACAAAAGAACAGCCAAGAACTAAACAAAGCAAATACTAGACAGCAAAGAAAGATGACAATACAAACCAAGGCCTAAGGCCAAGGGCAGGGATGTGGAGATAGCTAAGGAAAATGAATAAGAAAAAGAAACAAAGCCAAGTCAATGGCTCTAGGCATTCTTCCAGAGTGGGAAGAGAACTAGCTTGCTCATTGTCACTAGTGAGCACTAGTTTCTCCCCACTACTCAATCAACACAGTGCATCCTAAGCATACAAAAATGGAATGGCAAGATAATCAGCTTGCTCAACTGATGTGCTCCTAGCATTGACTGTCTTTTGACAGTACAATCAATCTTAAGCACAGTTGAGCACTGATTTCTTCCATTACTCAATCAATTCAGTGCTTCAAAGGCTTCTAGCCTAGCATTCCATCACTTCACATGTATCACATAACAGGTACATTAACATTACATGGAACTAAACATGGCACTAACATGACATTAAAATTAAATAGGAACTGAACATGCATTAACATTAAGATTAACATGGAATTAACAACAAAACAAACACACAACAGTAAAATAAAATTGAAATAAAAATTGCTACTAAACCTAACAAAAATTAAAACATGCACAAACATTAAACATCAAAACAGGAACTGAAACAAGATAGAATTTTAACATGCAATAAACTGAAATTGAAGCAGGAATTGAAATTGAAAATTAAATTTAAATCTACAAATACAAAACAGGGAAGAAAAATCTACCCAAGAGAAACTGGCTAGTCCAGCCCTCATGGGGATACACTGGCTAGTCCAGAGATATCCCTTACAACACACCCACAACCCTCAATTTATAGTCCACAACACTCAATTAGGGTTCTACAAGTTTCCCCCAAATCAGTCAAAATTAGGGTTAGATATTTTACCTAATTTGATGTGATAACTCCCAATTCTTCTCGACCCATGCTTCCATTTGAACTCCTCTACCTCTCCATAGCCTTGCTGTCGTTATTTGAAGACATGCAATCACTTTCATCAAAATCACTCGACCTCAGTGGCGTGTGGAATTGATGAAGATGATTGAAAATCATCATACGAGTTAGGTGGTGAGAGTGGGCTGTGGTGGTTAGATAATTTGGTGGCGGTTAGGTGGTAGAGATGGCTGTTGCAGGGTGATGGTGGTGGTTCTGCAAGGGTATGGTGGAGAGGAAGAAGGTGAAGGTCGATTTTTTTGGGAAGAAGGGGATGTTTGGTTTGATGGGTATAGGGTTAGGTTGTTTGAGTGTGAAGCGGGCCCATCAGATTTCGATGTCTTGCGATGCTTAGCCGTGGGGTATGGAGATGAAGATTGATCTAACGGATAAAAGTGAAGATGCTGGCAGCGACCGTTGGATGCAGATATACAACGAAATTAACGGCTCCAGATGGAGTTAGGTGTTGTAGTGTTAAGCGAAAGTATCGAGGTTTGATGCGCAGGCAAAGAAGCGACCGTAGGATCTAAATGTGATCTAATCTGAAGGCTTGGAATTTAGGCACTATGGTGTTTTGCAGGAGCTTCAGATTTTGATGCGCGATGAAGGAGCGACCATCGGATGATGAGATGGATCCAATCCGACGGCTGAAGATGGAGGCGGTTTTGGTTATAGAAAATGGGTTTGGGTAAGGGTTTTGGGCCTTGGGTATGCCAAGCCCATATCTTCTTTAAGAACAATTCTTCCTTCTTGAGCCCATTCCTAGCTTTTTGGTCTTGTGCGCACCATTCTTCGCGGCTTCCTTGCGTAATTCCTCCCGGCTTTTCACCACTCTTCAGCTCTTTTCCGCTCCGCAATTCATCCAGACTTTATTTATTACCTAAAAATGCAAAATTAAGTAAGAAAAATATTTATTCTTGAAAACAATGAAAATACAGAATATGGGATAAAATGTAGAATTAATGCACAAAAGATGAGTTAAATGCCAACAAAAAGGGATAAATATATACAATATTTGGCACTCATCACGTGTGACCTGGGTGAATTTATTCTCTTACCAAAAACATTTTTCTTAACGGATTTATTTGCATGGATGTCGACATTTTCTTACCGGTTTTTGAATGTTGATGACAGAATTATGTCAACATCATGGAAGCATTATTTCGCATGCAGTATTGATTCACACATTAATGTACATTGATTTCACCCTTCCTGTTTGCCTATAGAAAGAATTCGAAACTTTCATTTTCATTTCTGTCCAGAAGAGCTACTATCCTCTTCTTTTCGTCTCTCTCAGAGGAACATTGGGACGCACTTTTTAGAGTGTTGGGGTATTTGAAATACACTTTGACCTTTTGTTCGAATTATGAAAGGTATCCTGCCTACCTTGAGGGATTTTTTGATGCAAACTTGATATCATACTCAGAGGAGTCCAAGTCTATGAGTGATTATGTTTTCACTCTACCAGGAGGGGCTGTTTCTTGGAAGAGTTCCAAACAGACCTGCATAGCTCGATCCACTATGGAATCCGAGTTTATTGCGTTAGATAAAGCAGGAGAGGAAGCCGCTTGGTTAAGATGCCTTTTAGAAGACATTCCTATCTAGCATAGGCATGTGCCAGCTATATCTATACATTGTGATAATCAATCTGCAATAGCTAATGTTAAAAACAGCTACTATAATGGGAGTCTATTCATATAAAGAGAAGAAATGGTACTCTGAAAAAGCTAATCTCGAAAGGCGTTATTTCCATTGATTGGGTTAAGTCCAAGGAGAATATCGCGGACCCTTTGACGAAAGGTTTGTCCAAGGAGATAGTTAGTAATGCATCTAAGGGGATGGGCTTAGGCTCATTAAATAAACTTGCCATGGAGGATACTCAACCTTGCTGACTGGAGATCCCAAGATCAAGGTTTTGAATGAGACAACTAATTTGTGGCGGGTCAAGGTAAACACTACCAGAGAATTTTCATTCTCTGCCCCTTCCCTATGGTGTAGACGTGGTAGTGTGACTGCATGTGAAGGATGACTTTTAACTAAGTCTTAATGAGTTCTATAGTTTCAATTTAAGATTGAAGTGGGGTGTAGCAGTAAAAACTCTTGATGGAAATCACCCATCTGAATATTTTTGTTTCCACTAAGAGTTTGGACTTAGGGCTCGAGCTCGAGCTCGTGCTTGCGCCATGGACTTTGGTCAACCAAGACTTTTCTTTTTGGAAAAATTTCTTTTGATTTATTTCCTAATTATTTTGAAAATCATAATAAATTATGTCTTAGATATGGGGGGCGTATGACCTGGGTGAATTTATTCTCTTACCAAAAACATTTTTCTTAACGGATTTATTTGCATGGATGTCGACATTTTCTTACCGGTTTTTGAATGTTGATGACAGAATTATGTCGACATCATGGCAGCATTATTTCACATGCAGTATTGATTCACACATTAATGTACATTGATTTCACCCATTCTGTTTGCCTATAAAAAGAATTCGAAACTTTCATTTTCATTTGTGTCCAGAAGAGCTACTATCCTCTTCTTTTCGTCTCTCTCATAGGAACAATGGGACGTACTTTTTAGAGTGTTGGGGTATTTGAAATACACTTTGACCTTTTGTTCGAATTATGAAAGGTATCCTGCCTTCCTTGAGGGATTTTGTGATGCAAACTAGATATCATACTCAGAGGAGTCCAAGTCTACGAGTGGATATGTTTTCACTCTAGCAGGTGGGGATGTTTCTTGGAAGAGTTCCAAACAGACCTGCATAGCTCGATCCACAATGGAATCCGAGTTTATTGCGTTAGATAAAGCATGAAAGGAAGCCGCTCGGCTAATATGCCTTTTAGAAGACATTCCTCTCTAGCATAGGCCTGTGCCAGCTATATTTATACATTGTGATAATCAATCTGCAATAACTAATGCTAAAAACAGCTACTATAATGGGAAGTCTATTCATAAAAATAGAAGACACGGTACTCTGAAAAAACTAATCTCGAAAGGCGTTATTTCCATTGATTTGGTTAAGTCCAAGTTGAATATCGTGGACCCTTTGACGAAAGGTTTGTCCAAGGAGATAGTTAGTAATGCATCTAGGGGGATGGGGCTTAGGCTCATTAAATAAACTTGCCATGGAGGATACTCAACCTTGCTGACTGGAGATCCCAAGATCAAGGTTTTGAATGAGACAACTAATTTGTGGCGGGTCAAGGTAAACCCTACCAGAGAATTTCATTCTCTGCCCCTTCCCTATGGTGTAGACGTGGTAGTGTGACTGCATGTGAAGGATGACTTTTAACTAAGTCTTAATGAGTTCTATAGTTTCAATTTAATATTGAAGTGGAGTGTAGCAGTAAACACTCTTGATGGAACTCACCCATCTGAATATTTTTGTTTCAACTAAGAGCTTGGACTTAGGGCTCGAGCTCGAGCTCGTGCTTGCACCATGGACTTTGGTCAACCAAAACTTTTCTTTTTGGAAAAATTTCTTTTTATTTATATCCTAATTATTTTGAAAATCAGAATAAATTTTGTCTTAGATATGGGGGGCGCGTGATCTGGGTGAATTTATTCTCTTACCAAAAACATTTTTCTTAACAGATTTATTTGCATGGATGTCGACATTTTCTTACCGGTTTTTGAATGTTGATGACAGAATTATGTCGACATCTTGGCAGCATTTTTTCACATGCAGTATTGATTCACACATTAATGTACATTGATTTCACCCATTCTGTTTGCCTATAAAAAGAATTCGGAACTTTCATTTTCATTTGTGTCCAGAAGAGCTACTATCCTCTTCTTTTCGTCTCTCTCATAGGAACAATGGGACACACTTTTTAGAGTGTTGGGGTATTTGAAATACACTTTGACCTTTTGTTCGAATTATGAAAGGTATCCTGCCTTCCTTGAGGGATTTTGTGATGCAAACTAGATATCATACTCAGAGGAGTCCAAGTATACGAGTGGATATGTTTTCACTCTAGCAGGTGAGGTTGTTTCTTGGAAGAGTTCCAAACAGACCTGCATAGCTCGATCCACTATGGAATCCGAGTTTATTGCGTTAGATAAAGCAGGAGAGGAAGCCGCTTGGCCAAGATGCCTTTTAGAAGACATTCCTCTCTAGCATAGGCCTGTGCCATCTATATCTATACATTGTGATAATCAATCTGCAATAGCTAATGCTAAAAACAGCTACTATAATGGGAAGTCTAATCATATAAAGAGAAGACACGGTACTCTGAAAAAGCTAATCTCGAAAGGCGTTATTTCCATTGATTGGGTTAAGTCCAAGGAGAATATCGCGGACCCTTTGACGAAAGGTTTGTCCAAGGAGATAGTTAGTAATGCATCTAAGGGGATGGACTTAGGCTCATTAAATAAACGTGCCATGGAGGATACTCAACCTTGCTGACTGAAGATCCCAAGATCAAGGTTTTAAATGAGACAACTAATTTGTGGCGAGTCAAGGTAAACAATACCAGAGAATTTCATTATCTGCCCCTTCCCTATGGTGTAGACGTGATAGTGTGACTGCATGTGAAGGATGACTTTTAACTAAGTCTTAATGAGTGCTATAGTTTCAATTTAAGATTGAGGTGGGGTGTAGCAGTAAACACTCTTGATGGAACTCACCCATCTGAATATTTTTGTTTCCACTAAGAGCTTGGACTTAGGGATCGAGCTCGTGCTTGCGCAATGGACTTTGGTCAACCAAGACTTTTCTTTTTGGAAAAATTTCTTTTGATTGATATCCTAATTATTTTGAAAATCATAATAAATTTTGTCTTAGATATGGGGGGCGTGTGACCTGGGTGAATTTATTCTCTTACCAAAAACATTTTTCTTAACGGATTTATTTGCATGGATGTCGACATTTTCTTACCGGATTTTGAATGTTGATGACAGAATTATGTCGACATCACGGCAGCATTATTTCGCATGCAGTATTGATTCACACATTAATTTACATTGATTTCACCCTTTCTGTTTGCCTATAAAAAGAATTCGAAACTTTCATTTTCATTTGTGTCCAGAAGAGCTCCTATCCTCTTCTTTTCGTCTCTCTCAGAGGAACATTGGGACGTACTTTTTAGAGTGTTGGGGTATTTGAAATACACTTTGACCTTTTGTTCGAATTATGAAAGGTATCCTGACGTCCTTGAGGGATTTTGTGATGCAAACTGGATATCATACTCATAGGAGTCCAAGTCTACGAGTGGATATGTTTTCACTCTAGCAGGTGGGGTTGTTTCTTGGAAGAGTTCCAAACAGACCTGCATAGCTCGATCCACAATGGAATCCGAGTTTATTGCGTTAGATAAAGCAGGAGAGGAAGGCGCTTGGCTAAGATGCCTTTTAGAAGACATTCCTCTCTAGCATAGGCTTGTGCCAGCTATATCTATACATTGTGATAATCAATCTGCAATAGCTAATGCTAAAAACAACTACTATAATGGGAAGTCTATTCATATAAAGAGAAGACACGGTACTCTGAAAAAGCTAATCTTGAAAGGCATTACTTCCATTGATTGGGTTAAGTCCAAGGAGAATATCGTGGACCCTTTGACGAAAGGTTTGTCCAAGGAGATAGTTAGTAATGCATCTAAGGGGATGGGCTTAGGCTCATTAAATTGCCAGCTATATCTATACATTGTGATAATCAATCTGCAATAGCTAATGCTAAAAACAGCTACTATAATGGGAAGTCTATTCATATAAAGAGAAGACACGGTACTCTGAAAAATCTAATCTCGAAAGGCGTTATTCCATTGATTGGGTTAAGTCCAAGGAGAATATCGCGGACCCTTTGACGAAAGGTTTGTCCAAGGAGATAGTTAGTAATGCATCTAAGGGGGGGGGCTTAGGCTCATTAAATAAACTTGCCATGGAGGATACTCAACCTTGCTGACTGGAGATCCCAAGATCAAGGTTTTGAATGAGACAACTAATTTGGCGGTCAAGGTAAACACTACCAGAGAATTTCATTCTCTGCCCCTTCCCTATGGTGTAGATGTGATAGTGTGACTGCATGTGAAGGATGACTTTTAACTAAGTCTTAATGAGTTCTATAGTTTCAATTTAAGATGAAGTGGGGTGTAGCAGTAAACACTCTTGATGGAACTCACCCATCTGAATATTTTTGTTTCCACTAAGAGCTTGGACTTAGGGCTCGAGCTTGCGCCATGGACTTTGGTCAACCAAGACTTTTCTTTTTGGAAAAATTTCTTTTGATTTATATCCTAATTATTTTGAAAATCATAATAAATTTTGTCTTAGATATGGGGGGCGTGTGACCTGGGTGAATTTATTCTCTTACCAAAAACATTTTTCTTAACGGATTTATTTGCATGGATGTCGACATTTTCTTACCGGTTTTTGAATGTTGATGACAGAATTATGTCGACATCATGGCAGCATTATTTCGCATGCAGTATTGATTCACACATTAATGTACATTGATTTCACCCTTTCTGTTTGCCTATAAAAAGAATTCGAAACTTTCATTTTCATTTGTGTCCAGAAGAGCTACTATCCTCTTCTTTTCGTCTCTCTCAGAGGAACATTGGGACGCACTTTTTAGAGTGTTGGGGTATTTGAAATACACTTTGACCTTTTGTTCGAATTATGAAAGGTATCCTCCGTCCTTGAGGGATTTTGTGATGCAAACTGGATATCATACTCAGAGGAGTCCAAGTCTACGAGTGGATATGTTTTCACTCTAGCAGGTGGGGCTGTTTCTTGGAAGAGTTCCAAACAGACCTGCATAGCTCGATCCACTATGGAATCCGAGTTTATTGCGTTAGATAAAGCAGGAGAGGAAGCCGCTTGGCTAAGATGCCTTTTAGAAGACATTCCTCTCTAGCATAGGCCTGTGCCAGCTATATCTATACATTGTGATAATCAATCTGCAATAGCTAATGCTAAAAACAGCTACTATAATGGGAAGTCTATTCATATAAAGAGAAGACACGGTACTCTGAAAAAGCTAATCTCGAAAGGCGTTATTTCCATTGATTGGGTTAAGTCCAAGGAGAATATCGCGGACCCTTTGACGAAAGGTTTGTCCAAGGAGATAGTTAGTAATGCATCTAAGGGGATGGGGCTTAGGCTCATTAAATAAACTTGCCATGGAGGATACTCAACCTTGCTGACTGGAGATCCCAAGATCAAGGTTTTGAATGAGACAACTAATTTGTGGCGGGTCAAGGTAAACACTACCAGAGAATTTCATTCTCTGCCCCTTCCCTATGGTGTAGACGTGATAGTGTGACTGCATGTGAAGGATGACTTTTAACTAAGTCTTAATGAGTTCTATAGTTTCAATTTAAGATTGAAGTGGGGTGTGTAGCAGTAAACACTCTTGATGGAACTCACCCATCTGAATATTTTTGTTTCCACTAATAGCTTGGACTTAGGGCTCGAGCTCGAGCTCGTGCTTGCGCCATGGAATTTGGTCAACCAAGACTTTTCTTTTTGGAAAAATTTCTTTTGATTTATATCCTAATTATTTTTAAAATCATAATAAATTTTGTCTTAGATATGGGGGGCGTGTAACCTGGGTGAATTTATTCTCTTACCAAAAACATTTTTCTTAACAGATTTATTTGCATGGATGTCGACATTTTCTTACCGGTTTTTGAATGTTGATGACAGAATTATGTCGACATCATGACAGCATTATTTCGCATGCAGTATTGATTCACACATTAATGTACATTGATTTCACTGTTTCTGTTTGCCTATAAAAAGAATTCGAAACTTTCATTTTCATTTGTGTCCATAAGAGCTACTATCCTCTTCTTTTCGTCTCTCCCAGAGGAACATTGGGACGCACTTTTTAGAGTGCTGGGGTATTTGAAATACACTTTGGCCTTTTGTTCGAATTATGAAAGGTATCCTGCCGTCCTTGAGGGATTTTGTGATGCAAACTGGATATCATACTCAGAGGAGTCCAAGTCAACGAGTGGATATGTTTTCACTCTAGCAGGTGGGGCTGTTTCTTGGAAGGGTTCCAAACAGACCTGCATAGCTCGATCCACTATGGAATCCGAGTTTATTGCGTTAGATAAAGCAGGAGAGGAAGCCGCTTGGCTAAGATGCCTTTTAGAAGACATTCCTCTCTAGCATAGGTCTGTGCCAGCTATATCTATACATTGTGATAATCAATCTGCAATAGCTAATGCTAAAAACAGCTACTATAATGGGAAGTCTATTCATATAAAGAGAAGACACGGTACTCTGAAAAATCTAATCTCGAAAGGCGTTATTTCCATTGATTGGGTTAAGTCCAAGGAGAATATAGCAGACCCTTTGACGAAAGGTTTGTCCAAGGAGATAGTTAGTAATGCATCTAAGGGGATGGGGCTTAGGCTCATTAAATAAACTTGCCATGGAAGATACTCAACCTTGCTGATTGGAGATCCCAAGATAAAGGTTTTGAATGAGACAACTAATTTTTGGCGGGTCAAAGTAAACACTACCAGAGAATTTCATTCTCTGCCCCTTCCCTATGGTGTAGACGTGGTAGTGTGACTGCATGTGAAGGATGACTTTTAACTAAGTCTTAATGAGTTCTATAGTTTCAATTTAAGATTGAAGTGGAGTGTAGCAGTAAACACTCTTGATGGAACTCACCCATCTGAATATTTTTGTTTCCACTAAGAGCTTGGACTTAGGGCTCGAGCTCGAGCTCGTGCTTGCACCATGGACTTTGGTCAACCAAAGCTTTTCTTTTTGGAAAAATTTCTTTTGATTTATATCCTAATTATTTTGAAAATCATAATAAATTTTGTCTTAGATATGGGGGGCGTGTGATCTGGGTGAATTTATTCTCTTACCAAAAACATTTTTCTTAACGGATTTATTTGCATGGATGTCGACATTTTCTTACCGGTTTTTGAATGTTGATGACAGAATTATGTCGACATCATGGCAGCATTATTTCGCATGCAGTATTGATTCACTCATTAATGTACATTGATTTCACCCTTTCTGTTTGCCTATAAAAAGAATTCGAAACTTTCATTTTCATTTGTGTCCAGAAGAGCTATTATCCTCTTCTTTTCGTCTCTCTCATAGGAACATTGGGACGCACTTTTTAGAGTGTTCGGGTATTTGAAATACACTTTGACCTTTTGTTAAAATTATGAAAGGTATCATGCCGTCCTTGAGGGATTTTGTGATACAAACTGGATATCATACTCAGAGGAGTCCAAGTCTACGAGTGGATATGTTTTCACTCTAGCAGGTGGGGCTGTTTCTTGAAAGAGTTGCAAACAGACCTGCATAGCTCGATCCACAATGGAATCCGAGTTTATTGCGTTAGATAAAGCAGGAGAGGAAGCCGCTTGGCTAAGATGCCTTTTAGAAGACATTCCTCACTAGCATAGGCCTTTGCCAGCTATATCTATACATTGTGATAATCAATCTGCAATAGCTAATGCTAAAAACAGCTACTATAATGGTAAGTCTATTCATATAAAGAGAAGACACGGTACTCTGAAAAAGCTAATATCGAAAGGCGTTAAATCCATTGATTGGGTTAAGTCCAAGGAGAATATCGCGGACCCTTTGACGAAAGGTTTGTCCAAGGAGATAGTTAGTAATGCATCTAAGGGGATGGGGCTTAGGCTCATTAAATAAACTTTCCATGGAGGATACTCAACCTTGCTGACTGGAGATCCCAAGATCAAGGTTTTGAATGAGATAACTAATTTGTGGCGGGTCAAGGTAAACACTACCAGAGAATTTCATTCTCTGCCCCTTCCCTATGGTGTAGACGTGATAGTGTGACTGCATGTGAAGGATGACTTTTAACTAAGTCTTAATGAGTTCTATAGTTTCAATTTAAGACTGAAGTGGGGTGTAGCAGTAAACACTCTTGATGGAACGCACCCATCTGAATATTTTTGTTTCCACTAAGAGCTTGGACTTAGGGATCGAGCTCGAGCTCGTGTTTGCGCCATGGACTTTGGTCAACCAAGACTTTTCTTTTTGGAAAAATTTCTTTTGATTTATATCCTACTTATTTTGAAAATCGTAATAAATTTTGTCTTAGATATGGGGGGCGTGTGACCTGGGTGAATTTATTCTCTTACCAAAAACATTTTTCTTAAGGGATTTAGTTGCATGGATGTCGACATTTTCTTACCGGTTTTTGAATGTTGATGACAGAATTATGTCGACATCATGGCAGCATTATTTCGCATGCAGTATTGATTCACACATTAATGTACATTGATTTCACCCTTTCTGTTTGCCTATAAAAAGAATTCGAAACTTTCATTTTCATTTGTGTCCAGAAGAGCTACTATCCTCTTCTTTTCGTCTCTCTCAGTGGAACATTGGGACGCACTTTTTAGAGTGTTGGGGTATTTGAAATACACTTTGGCCTTTTGTTCGAATTATGAAAGGTATCCTGTCGTCCTTGAGGGATTTTGTGATGCAAACTGGATATCATACTCAGAGGAGTCCAAGTCTACGAGTGGATATGTTTTCACTCTAGCAGGTGGGGCTGTTTCTTGGAAGAGTTCCAAACAGACCTGCATAGCTCGATCCACAATGGAATCCGAGTTTATTGCGTTAGATAAAGCAGGAGAGGAATCCGCTTGGCTAAGATGCCTTTTAGAAGACATTCCTCTCTAGCATAGGCCTGTGCCAGCTATATCTATACATTGTGATAATCAATCTGCAATAGCTAATGCTAAAAACAGCTACTATAATGGGAAGTCTATTCATATAAAGAGAAGACACGGTACTCTGAAAAATCTAATCTCGAAAGGAGTTAATTCCATTGATTGGGTTAAGTCCAAGGAGAATATCGGGGACCCTTTGACGAAAGGTTTTTCCAAGGAGATAGTTAGTAATGCATCTAAGGGGATGGGGCTTAGGATCATTAAATAAACTTGCCATGGAGGATACTCAACCTTGCTGACTGGAGATCCCAAGATAAAAGTTTTGAATGAGACAACTAATTTGTGGCGGGTCAAGGTAAACACTACCAGAGAATTTCATTCTCTGCCCCTTCCCTATGGTGTAGACGTGGTAGTGTGACTGCATGTGAAGGATGACTTTTAACTAAGTCTTAATGAGTTCTATAGTTTCAATTTAAGATTGAAGTGGAGTGTAGCAGTAAACACTCTTGATGGAACTCACCCATCTGAATATTTTTGTTTCCACTAAGAGCTTGGACTTAGGGCTCGAGCTCGAGCTCGTGCTTGCACCATGGACTTTGGTCAACCAAAGCTTTTCTTTTTGGAAAAATTTCTTTTGATTTATATCCTAATTATTTTGAAAATCATAATAAATTTTGTCTTAGATATGGGGGGCGTGTGATCTGGGTGAATTTATTCTCTTACCAAAAACATTTTTCTTAACGGATTTATTTGCATGGATGTCGACATTTTCTTACCGGTTTTTGAATGTTGATGACAGAATTATGTCGACATCATGGCAGCATTATTTCGCATGCAGTATTGATTCACTCATTAATGTACATTGATTTCACCCTTTCTGTTTGCCTATAAAAAGAATTCGAAACTTTCATTTTCATTTGTGTCCAGAAGAGCTATTATCCTCTTCTTTTCGTCTCTCTCATAGGAACATTGGGACGCACTTTTTAGAGTGTTCGGGTATTTGAAATACACTTTGACCTTTTGTTAAAATTATGAAAGGTATCATGCCGTCCTTGAGGGATTTTGTGATACAAACTGGATATCATACTCAGAGGAGTCCAAGTCTACGAGTGGATATGTTTTCACTCTAGCAGGTGGGGCTGTTTCTTGAAAGAGTTGCAAACAGACCTGCATAGCTCGATCCACAATGGAATCCGAGTTTATTGCGTTAGATAAAGCAGGAGAGGAAGCCGCTTGGCTAAGATGCCTTTTAGAAGACATTCCTCACTAGCATAGGCCTTTGCCAGCTATATCTATACATTGTGATAATCAATCTGCAATAGCTAATGCTAAAAACAGCTACTATAATGGTAAGTCTATTCATATAAAGAGAAGACACGGTACTCTGAAAAAGCTAATATCGAAAGGCGTTAAATCCATTGATTGGGTTAAGTCCAAGGAGAATATCGCGGACCCTTTGACGAAAGGTTTGTCCAAGGAGATAGTTAGTAATGCATCTAAGGGGATGGGGCTTAGGCTCATTAAATAAACTTTCCATGGAGGATACTCAACCTTGCTGACTGGAGATCCCAAGATCAAGGTTTTGAATGAGATAACTAATTTGTGGCGGGTCAAGGTAAACACTACCAGAGAATTTCATTCTCTGCCCCTTCCCTATGGTGTAGACGTGATAGTGTGACTGCATGTGAAGGATGACTTTTAACTAAGTCTTAATGAGTTTGTGTCCAGAAGAGCTACTATCCTCTTCTTTTCGTCTCTCTCAGAGGAACACTGCGACGCACTTTTTAGAGTGTTGGGGTATCTGAAATACACTTTGGCCTTTTGTTCGAATTATGAAAGGTATCCTGCCGTCCTTGAGGGATTTTGTGATGCAAACTGGATATCATACTCAGAGGAGTCCAAGTCTACGAGTGGATATGTTTTCACTCTAGCAGGTGGGGCTGTTTCTTGGAAGAGTTCCAAACAGACCTGCATAGCTCGATCCACTATGGAATCCGAGTTTATTGCGTTAGATAAAGCAGGAGAGGAAGCCGCTTGGCTAAGATGCTTTTTAGAAGACATTCTTCTCTGGCATAGGCATGTGCCAACTATATCTATACATTGTGATAATCAATCTGCAATAGCTAATGCTAAAAACAGCTACTATAATGGGGAGTCTATTCATATAAAGAGAAGACACGGTACCCTGAAAAAGCTAATCTCGAAAGGCGTTATTTCCATTGATTGGGTTAAGTCCAAGGAGAATATCGCGGACCCTTTGACGAAAGGTTTGTCCAAGGAGATAGTTAGTAATGCATCTAAGGGGATGGGGCTTAGGCTCATTAAATAAACTTGCCATGAAGGATACTCAACCTTGCTGACTAGAGATCCCAAGATCAAGGTTTTGAATGAGACAACTAATTTGTGGCGGGTCAAGGTAAACACTACCAGAGAATTTCATTCTCTGCCCCTTCCCTATGGTGTAGACGTGATAGTGTGACTGCATGTGAAGGATGACTTTTAACTAAGTCTTAATGAGTTCTATAGTTTCAATTTAAGATTGAAGTGGGGTGTAGCAGTAAACACTCTTGATGGAACTCACCCATCTGAATATTTTTGTTTCCACTAAGAGCTTGGACTTAGGGCTCGAGCTCGAGCTCATGCTTGCGCCATGGAATTTGGTCAACCAAGACTTTTCTTTTTGGAAAAATTTCTTTTGATTTATATCCTAATTATTTTTAAAATCATAATAAATTTTGTCTTAGATATGGGGGGCGTGTAACCTGGGTGAATTTATTCTCTTACCAAAAACATTTTTCTTAACAGATTTATTTGCATGGATGTCGACATTTTCTTACCGGTTTTTGAATGTTGATGACAGAATTATGTCGACATCATGACAGCATTATTTCGCATGCAGTATTGATTCACACATTAATGTACATTGATTTCACTGTTTCTGTTTGCCTATAAAAAGAATTCGAAACTTTCATTTTCATTTGTGTCCATAAGAGCTACTATCCTCTTCTTTTCGTCTCTCCCAGAGGAACATTGGGACGCACTTTTTAGAGTGCTGGGGTATTTGAAATACACTTTGGCCTTTTGTTCGAATTATGAAAGGTATCCTGCCGTCCTTGAGGGATTTTGTGATGCAAACTGGATATCATACTCAGAGGAGTCCAAGTCAACGAGTGGATATGTTTTCACTCTAGCAGGTGGGGCTGTTTCTTGGAAGGGTTCCAAACAGACCTGCATAGCTCGATCCACTATGGAATCCGAGTTTATTGCGTTAGATAAAGCAGGAGAGGAAGCCGCTTGGCTAAGATGCCTTTTAGAAGACATTCCTCTCTAGCATAGGTCTGTGCCAGCTATATCTATACATTGTGATAATCAATCTGCAATAGCTAATGCTAAAAACAGCTACTATAATGGGAAGTCTATTCATATAAAGAGAAGACACGGTACTCTGAAAAATCTAATCTCGAAAGGCGTTATTTCCATTGATTGGGTTAAGTCCAAGGAGAATATAGCGGACCCTTTGACGAAAGGTTTGTCCAAGGAGATAGTTAGTAATGCATCTAAGGGGATGGGGCTTAGGCTCATTAAATAAACTTGCCATGGAGGATACTCAACCTTGCTGATTGGAGATCCCAAGATAAAGGTTTTGAATGAGACAACTAATTTTTGGCGGGTCAAAGTAAACACTACCAGAGAATTTCATTCTCTGCCCCTTCCCTATGGTGTAGACGTGGTAGTGTGACTGCATGTGAAGGATGACTTTTAACTAAGTCTTAATGAGTTCTATAGTTTCAATTTAAGATTGAAGTGGAGTGTAGCAGTAAACACTCTTGATGGAACTCACCCATCTGAATATTTTTGTTTCCACTAAGAGCTTGGACTTAGGGCTCGAGCTCGAGCTCGTGCTTGCACCATGGACTTTGGTCAACCAAAGCTTTTCTTTTTGGAAAAATTTCTTTTGATTTATATCCTAATTATTTTGAAAATCATAATAAATTTTGTCTTAGATATGGGGGGCGTGTGATCTGGGTGAATTTATTCTCTTACCAAAAACATTTTTCTTAACGGATTTATTTGCATGGATGTCGACATTTTCTTACCGGTTTTTGAATGTTGATGACAGAATTATGTCGACATCATGGCAGCATTATTTCGCATGCAGTATTGATTCACTCATTAATGTACATTGATTTCACCCTTTCTGTTTGCCTATAAAAAGAATTCGAAACTTTCATTTTCATTTGTGTCCAGAAGAGCTACTATCCTCTTCTTTTCGTCTCTCTCATAGGAACATTGGGACGCACTTTTTAGAGTGTTCGGGTATTTGAAATACACTTTGACCTTTTGTTAAAATTATGAAAGGTATCATGCCGTCCTTGAGGGATTTTGTGATGCAAACTGGATATCATACTCAGAGGAGTCCAAGTCTACGAGTGGATATGTTTTCACTCTAGCAGGTGGGGCTGTTTCTTGAAAGAGTTCCAAACAGACCTGCATAGCTCGATCCACAATGGAATCCGAGTTTATTGCGTTAGATAAATCAGGAGAGGAAGCCGCTTGGCTAAGATGCCTTTTAGAAGACATTCCTCACTAGCATAGGCCTTTGCCAGCTATATCTATACATTGTGATAATCAATCTGCAATAGCTAATGCTAAAAACAGCTACTATAATGGTAAGTCTATTCATATAAAGAGAAGACACGGTACTCTGAAAAAGCTAATATCGAAAGGCGTTAAATCCATTGATTGGGTTAAGTCCAAGGAGAATATCGCGGACCCTTTGACGAAAGGTTTGTCCAAGGAGATAGTTAGTAATGCATCTAAGGGGATGGGGCTTAGGCTCATTAAATAAACTTTCCATGGAGGATACTCAACCTTGCTGACTGGAGATCCCAAGATCAAGGTTTTGAATGAGATAACTAATTTGTGGCGGGTCAAGGTAAACACTACCAGAGAATTTCATTCTCTGCCCCTTCCCTATGGTGTAGACGTGATAGTGTGACTGCATGTGAAGGATGACTTTTAACTAAGTCTTAATGAGTTATATAGTTTCAATTTAAGACTGAAGTGGGGTGTAGCAGTAAACACTCTTGATGGAACGCACCCATCTGAATATTTTTGTTTCCACTAAGAGCTTGGACTTAGGGCTCGAGCTCGAGCTCGTGTTTGCGCCATGGACTTTGGTCAACCAAAACTTTTCTTTTTGGAAAAATTTCTTTTGATTTATATCCTAATTATTTTGAAAATCGTAATAAATTTTGTCTTAGATATGGGGGGCGTGTGACCTGGGTTGAATTTATTCTCTTACCAAAAACATTTTTCTTAACAGATTTATTTGCATGGATGTCGACATTTTCTTACCGGTTTTTGAATGTTGATGACAGAATTATGTCGACATCATGGCAGCATTATTTCGCATGCAGTATTGATTCACACATTAATGTACATTGATTTCACTGTTTCTGTTTGCCTATAAAAAGAATTCGAAACTTTCATTTTCATTTGTGTCCAGAAGAGCTACTATCCTCTTCTTTTCGTCTCTCTCAGAGGAACATTGGGACGCACTTTTTAGAGTGTTGGGGTATTTGAAATACACTTTGGCCTTTTGTTGGAATTATGAAAGGTATCCTGCCGTCCTTGAGGGATTTTGTGATGCAAACTGGATATCATACTCAGAGGAGTCCAAGTCTACGAGTGGATATGTTTTCACTCTAGCAGGTGGGGCTGTTTCTTGGAAGAGTTCCAAACAGACCTGCATAGCTCGATCCACTATGGAATCCGAGTTTATTGCGTTAGATAAAGCAGGAGAGGAAGCCGCTTGGCTAAGATGCCTTTTAGAAGACATTCCTCTCTAGCATAGGTCTGTGCCAGCTATATCTATACATTGTGATAATCAATATGCAATAGCTAATGCTAAAAACAGCTACTATAATGGGAAGTCTATTCATATAAAGAGAAGACACGGTACTCTGAAAAATCTAATCTCGAAAGGAGTTAATTCCATTGATTGGGTTAAGTCCAAGGAGAATATCGGGGACCCTTTGACGAAAGGTTTTTCCAAGGAGATAGTTAGTAATGCATCTAAGGGGATGGGGCTTAGGATCATTAAATAAACTTGCCATGGAGGATACTCAACCTTGCTGACTGGAGATCCCAAGATAAAAGTTTTGAATGAGACAACTAATTTGTGGCGGGTCAAGGTAAACACTACCAGAGAATTTCATTCTCTGCCCCTTCCCTATGGTGTAGACGTGGTAGTGTGACTGCATGTGAAGGATGACTTTTAACTAAGTCTTAATGAGTTCTATAGTTTCAATTTAAGATTGAAGTAGGGTGTAGCAGTAAAAACTCTTGATGGAAATCACCCATCTGAATATTTTTGTTTCCACTAAGAGTTTGGACTTAGGGCTCGAGCTCGAGCTCGTGCTTGCGCCATGGAATTTGGTCAACCAAGACTTTTCTTTTTGGAAAAATTTCTTTTGATTTATTTCCTAATTATTTTGAAAATCATAATAAATTATGTCTTAGATATGGGGGGCGTGTGACCTGGGTGAATTTATTCTCTTACCAAAAACATTTTTCTCAACGGATTTATTTGCATGGATGTCGACATTTTCTTACCGGTTTTTGAATGTTGATGACAGAATTATGTCGACATCATGGCAGCATTATTTCACATGCAGTATTGATTCACACATTAATGTACATTGATTTCAACACTCTTTATGGAACTCACCCATCTGAATATTTTTGTTTCCACTAAGAGCTTGGACTTATGGCTCGAGCTCGAGCTCGTGCTTGCACCATGGACTTTGGTCAACCAAAACTTTTCTTTTTGGAAAAATTTATTTTGATTTATATCCTAATTATTTTGAAAATCATAATAAATTTTGTCTTAGATATGGGGGGCGTGTGATCTGGGTGAATTTATTCTCTTACCAAAAACATTTTTCTTAACGGATTTATTTGCATGGATGTCGACATTTTCTTACCGGTTTTTGAATGTTGATGACAAAATTATGTCGACATCATGGCAGCATTATTTCGCATGCAGTATTGATTAACACATTAATGTACATTGATTTCACTGTTTCAGTTTTCCTATAAAAAGAATTCGAAACTTTCATTTTCTTTTGTGTCCAGAAGAGCTACTATCCTCTTCTTTTCGTCTCTCTCAGAGGAACATTGGGACGCAGTTTTTAGAGTGTTGGGGTATTTGAAATACACTTTGGCCTTTTGTTCGAATTATGAAAGGTATCCTGCCGTCCTTGAGGGATTTTGTGATGCAAACTGGATATCATACTCAGAGGAGTCCAAGTCTACGAGTGGATATGTTATCACTCTAGCAGGTGGGGCTGTTTCTTGGAAGAGTTCCAAACAGACCTGCATAGCTCGATCCACTATGGAATCCGAGTTTATTGCGTTAGATAAAGCAGGAGAGGAAGGCGCTTGGCTAAGATGCCTTTTAGAAGACATTCCTCTCTAGCATAGGCCTGTGCCAGCTATATCTATACATTGTGATAATCAATCTGCAATAGCTAATGCTAAAAACAACTACTATAATGGGAAGTCTATTCATATAAAGAGAAGACACAGTACTCTGAAAAATATAATCTCTAAAGGCGTTATTTCCATTGATTGGGTTAAGTCCAAGGAGAATATCGCGGACCCTTTGACGAAAGGTTTGTCCAAGGAGATAGTTAGTAATGCATCTATGGGGATGGGGCTTAGGCTCATTAAATAAACTTGCCATGGAGGATACTCAACCTTGCTGACTGGAGATCCCAAGATCAAGGTTTTGAATGAGACAACTAATGTTTGGCGGGTCAAGGTAAACACTACCAGAGAATTTCATTCTCTGCCCCTTCCCTATGGTGTAGATGTGATAGTGTGACTGCATGTGAAGGATGACTTTTAACTAAGTCTTAATGAGTTCTATAGTTTCAATTTAAGATCGAAGTGGGGTGTAGCAGTAAACACTCTTGATGGAACTCACCCATCTGAATATTTTTGTTTCCATTAAGAGCTTGGACTTAGGGCTCGAGCTCTCGCCATAGACTTTGGTCAACCAAGACTTTTCTTTTTGGAAAAATTTCTTTTGATTTATATCCTAATTATTTTGAAAATCATAATAAATTTTGTCTTAGATATGGGGGGCGTGTGACATGGGTGAATTTATTCTCTTACCAAAAACATTTTCCTTAACGGATTTATTTGCATGGATGTCGACATTTTCTTACCGGTTTTTGAATGTTGATGACAGAATTGTGTCGACATCATGGCAGCATTATTTCGCATGCAGTATTGATTCACACATTAATGTACATTGATTTCACCCTTTCTGTTTGCCTATAAAAAGAATTCGAAACTTTCATTTTCATTTGTGTCCAGAAGAGCTACTATCCTCTTCTTTTCGTCTCTCTCAGAGGAACACTGGGACGCACTTTTTAGAGTGTTGGGGTATTTGAAATACACTTTGACCTTTTGTTCGATTTATGAAAGGTATCCTGCCGTCCTTGATTTTTTTTGTGATGCAAACTGGATATCATACTCAGAGGAGTCCAAGTCTACGAGTGGATATGTTTTCACTCTAGCAGGTGGGGCTGTTTCTTGGAAGAATTATAAACAGACCTGCATAGCTCGATCCACTATGGAATCCGAGTTTATTGCGTTAGATAAAGCAGGAGAGGAAGCCGCTTGGCTAAGATGCATTTAAGAATACATTCCTCTCTAGCATAGACCTGTGTCATCTATATCTATACATTGTGATAATCAATCTGCCATAGCTAATGCTAAAAACATCTACTATAATGGGAAGTCTATTCATATAAAGAGAAGACACGGTACTCTGAAAAAGATAATCTCGAAAGGCGTTATTTCCATTGATTGGGTTAAGTCCAAGGAGAATATCGCGGACCCTTTGACGAAAGGTTTGTCTAAGGAGATAGTTAGTAATGCATCTAAGGGGATGGGGCTTAGGCTCATTAAATAAACTTGCCATGGAGGATACTCAACCTTGCTGACTGTAGATCCCAAGATCAAGGTTTTGAATGAGACAACTAATTTCTGGCGGGTCAAGGTAAACACTACCAGAGAATTTCATTCTCTGCCCCTTCCCTATGGTGTAGACGTGGTAGTGTGACTGCATGTAAAGGATGACTTTTAACTAAGTCTTAATGAGTTGTATAGTTTCAATTTAAGATTGAAGTGGGGTGTAGCAGTAAACACTCTTGATGGAACTCACCCATCTGAATATTTTTGTTTCCACTAAGAGATTGGACTTAGGGCTCGAGCTCGAGCTCGTGCTTGCGCCATGGACTTTGGTCAACAAGGACTTTTCTTTTTGGAAAAATTTCTTTTGATTTATTTCCTAATTATTTTGAAAATCATAATAAATTTTGTCTTAGATATGGGGGGCGTGTGACCTGGGTGAATTTATTCTCTTACCAAAAACATTTTTCTTAAGGGATTTATTTGCATGGATGTCGACATTTTCTTACCGGTTTTTGAATGTTGATGACAGAATTATGTCGACATCATGGAAGCATTATTTCGCAAGCAGTATTGATTCACACATTAATGTACATTGATTTCACCCTTTCTGTTTGCCTATAAAAAGAATTCGAAACTTTCATTTTCATTTGTGTCCAGAAGAGCTACTATCCTCTTCTTTTCGTCTCTCTCAGAGGAACACTGGGACGCACTTTTTAGAGTGTTGGGGTATTTGAAATACACTTTGACCTTTTGTTCGAATTATGAAAGGTATCCTGCCATCCTTGAGGTATTTTGTGATGCAAACTGGATATCATACTCAGAGGAGTCCAAGTCTACGAGTGGATATGTTTTCACTCTAGCAGGTGGGGCTGTTTCTTGGAAGAGTTCCAAAGAGACCTGCATAGCTCGATCCACTATGGAATCCGAGTTTATTGCGTTAGATAAAGCAGGAGAGGAAGCCGCTTGGCTAAGATGCCTTTTAGAAGACATTCCTCTCTAGCATGGGCCTGTGCCAGCTATATCTATACATTGTGATAATCAATCTTCAATAGCTAATGCTAAAAACAGCTACTATAATGGGAAGTCTATTCATATAAAGAGAAGACACGGTACTCTGAAAAAGTTAATCTCGAAAGGCGTTATTTCCATTGATTGGGTTAAGTACAAGGAGAATATCGCGGACCCTTTGACGAAAGGTTTGTCCGAGGAGATAGTTAGTAATGCATCTAAGGGGATGGGTCTTAGGCTCATTAAATAAACTTGCCATGGAGGATACTCAACCTTGCTGACTGGAGATCCCAAGATCAAGGTTTTGAATGAGACAACTAATTTGTGGCGGGACAAAGTAAGCACTACCATAGAATTTCATTCTCTTCCCCTTCCCTATGGTGTAGACGTGATAGTGTGACTGCATGTGAAGGATGACTTTTAACTAAGTCTTAATGAGTTCTATAGTTTCAATTTAAGATTGAAGTGGGGTGTAGCAGTAAACACTCTTGATGGAACTCACCCATCTGAATATTTTTGTTTCCACTAAGAGCTTGGACTTGGGGCTCGTGCTTGCGCCATGGACTTTGGTCAACCAAGACTTTTCTTTTTGGAAAAATTTCTTTTGATTTATATCCTAATTATTTTGAAAATCATAATAAATTTTGTATTAGATATGGGGGCGTGTGACCTGGGTGAATTTATTCTCTTACCAAAAACATTTTTCTTAACGGATTTATTTGCATGGATGTCGACATTTTCTTACCGGTTTTTGAATGTTGATGACAAAATTATGTCGACATCATGGCAGCATTATTTCGCATGCAGTATTGATTAACACATTAATGTACATTGATTTCACTGTTTCAGTTTTCCTATAAAAAGAATTCGAAACTTTCATTTTCTTTTGTGTCCAGAAGAGCTACTATCCTCTTCTTTTCGTCTCTCTCAGAGGAACATTGGGACGCAGTTTTTAGAGTGTTGGGGTATTTGAAATACACTTTGGCCTTTTGTTCGAATTATGAAAGGTATCCTGCCGTCCTTGAGGGATTTTGTGATGCAAACTGGATATCATACTCAGAGGAGTCCAAGTCTACGAGTGGATATGTTATCACTCTAGCAGGTGGGGCTGTTTCTTGGAAGAGTTCCAAACAGACCTGCATAGCTCGATCCACTATGGAATCCGAGTTTATTGCGTTAGATAAAGCAGGAGAGGAAGGCGCTTGGCTAAGATGCCTTTTAGAAGACATTCCTCTCTAGCATGGGCCTGTGCCAGCTATATCTATACATTGTGATAATCAATCTGCAATAGCTAATGCTAAAAACAGCTACTATAATGGGAAGTCTATTCATATAAAGAGAAGACACAGTACTCTGAAAAATATAATCTCTAAAGGCGTTATTTCCATTGATTGGGTTAAGTCCAAGGAGAATATCGCGGACCCTTTGACGAAAGGTTTGTCCAAGGAGATAGTTAGTAATGCATCTATGGGGATGGGGCTTAGGCTCATTAAATAAACTTGCCATGGAGGATACTCAACCTTGCTGACTGGAGATCCCAAGATCAAGGTTTTGAATGAGACAACTAATGTTTGGCGGGTCAAGGTAAACACTACCAGAGAATTTCATTCTCTGCCCCTTCCCTATGGTGTAGATGTGATAGTGTGACTGCATGTGAAGGATGACTTTTAACTAAGTCTTAATGAGTTCTATAGTTTCAATTTAAGATCGAAGTGGGGTGTAGCAGTAAACACTCTTGATGGAACTCACCCATCTGAATATTTTTGTTTCCATTAAGAGCTTGGACTTAGGGCTCGAGCTCTCGCCATAGACTTTGGTCAACCAAGACTTTTCTTTTTGGAAAAATTTCTTTTGATTTATATCCTAATTATTTTGAAAATCATAATAAATTTTGTCTTAGATATGGGGGGCGTGTGACATGGGTGAATTTATTCTCTTACCAAAAACATTTTCCTTAACGGATTTATTTGCATGGATGTCGACATTTTCTTACCGGTTTTTGAATGTTGATGACAGAATTGTGTCGACATCATGGCAGCATTATTTCGCATGCAGTATTGATTCACACATTAATGTACATTGATTTCACCCTTTCTGTTTGCCTATAAAAAGAATTTGAAACTTTCATTTTCATTTGTGTCCAGAAGAGCTACTATCCTCTTCTTTTCGTCTCTCTCAGAGGAACATTGGGACGCACTTTTTAGAGTGTTGGGGTAATTGAAATACACTTTGACCTTTTGTTCGAATTATGAAAGGTATCCTTCCGTCCTTGAGGGATTTTGTGATGCAAACTGGATATCATACTCAGAGGAGTCCAAGTCTACGAGTGGATATGTTTTCACTCTAGCAGGTGGGGCTGTTTCTTGGAAGAGTTCCAAACAGACCTGCATAGCTCGATCCACTATGGAATCCGAGTTTATTGCGTTAGATAAAGCAGGAGAGGAAGGCGCTTGGCTAAGATGCCTTTTAGAAGACATTCCTCTCTAGCATAGGCCTGTGCCAGCTATATCTATACATTGTGATAATCAATCTGCAATAGTTAATGCTAAAAACAACTACTATAATGGGAAGTCTATTCATATAAAGAGAAGACACGGTACTCTGAAAAAGCTAATCTCGAAAGGCGTTATTTCCATTGATTGGGTTAAGTCCAAGGAGAATATCGCGGACCCTTTGACGAAAGGTTTGTCCAAGGAGATAGTTAGTAATGCATCTAAGGGGATGGGGCTTAGGCTCATTAAATAAACTTGCCATGAAGGATACTCAACCTTGCTGACTAGAGATCCCAAGATCAAGGTTTTGAATGAGACAACTAATTTGTGGCGGGTCAAGGTAAACACTACCAGAGAATTTCATTCTCTGCCCCTTCCCTATGGTGTAGACGTGATAGTGTGACTGCATGTGAAGGATGACTTTTAACTAAGTCTTAATGAGTTCTATAGTTTCAATTTAACATTGAAGTGGGGTGTAGCAGTAAACACTCTTGATGGAACTCACCCATCTGAATATTTTTGTTTCCATTAAGAGCTTGGACTTAGGGCTCGAGCTCGTGCTTGCTCCATAGACTTTGGTCAACCAAGACTTTTCTTTTTGGAAAAATTTCTTTTCATTTATATCCTAATTATTTTGAAAATCATAATAAAATTTGTCTTAGATATGGGGGGCGTGTGATCTGGGTGAATTTATTCTCTTACCAAAAACATTTTTCTTAACGGATTTATTTGCATGGATGTCGACATTTTCTTACCGCTTTTTGAATGTTGATGACAGAATTATGTCGACATCATGTCAGCATTATTTTGCATGCAGTATTGATTCACACATTAATGTACATTGATTTCACCCTTTCTATTTGACTATAAAAAGAATTCGAAACTTTCATTTTCATTTGTGTCCAGAAGAGCTACTATCCTCTTCTTTTCGTCTCTCTCAGAGGAACACTGGGACGCACTTTTTAGAGTGTTGGGGTATTTGAAATACACTTTGACCTTTTGTTCGATTTATGAAAGGTATCCTGCCGTCCTTGATTTTTTTTGTGATGCAAACTGGATATCATACTCAGAGGAGTCCAAGTCTACGAGTGGATATGTTTTCACTCTAGCAGGTGGGGCTGTTTCTTGGAAGAATTATAAACAGACCTGCATAGCTCGATCCACTATGGAATCCGAGTTTATTGCGTTAGATAAAGCAGGAGAGGAAGCCGCTTGGCTAAGATGCATTTAAGAATACATTCCTCTCTAGCATAGACCTGTGTCATCTATATCTATACATTGTGATAATCAATCTGCCATAGCTAATGCTAAAAACATCTACTATAATGGGAAGTCTATTCATATAAAGAGAAGACACGGTACTCTGAAAAAGATAATCTCGAAAGGCGTTATTTCCATTGATTGGGTTAAGTCCAAGGAGAATATCGCGGACCCTTTGACGAAAGGTTTGTCTAAGGAGATAGTTAGTAATGCATCTAAGGGGATGGGGCTTAGGCTCATTAAATAAACTTGCCATGGAGGATACTCAACCTTGCTGACTGTAGATCCCAAGATCAAGGTTTTGAATGAGACAACTAATTTCTGGCGGGTCAAGGTAAACACTACCAGAGAATTTCATTCTCTGCCCCTTCCCTATGGTGTAGACGTGGTAGTGTGACTGCATGTAAAGGATGACTTTTAACTAAGTCTTAATGAGTTGTATAGTTTCAATTTAAGATTGAAGTGGGGTGTAGCAGTAAACACTCTTGATGGAACTCACCCATCTGAATATTTTTGTTTCCACTAAGAGATTGGACTTAGGGCTCGAGCTCGAGCTCGTGCTTGCGCCATGGACTTTGGTCAACAAGGACTTTTCTTTTTGGAAAAATTTCTTTTGATTTATTTCCTAATTATTTTGAAAATCATAATAAATTTTGTCTTAGATATGGGGGGCGTGTGACCTGGGTGAATTTATTCTCTTACCAAAAACATTTTTCTTAAGGGATTTATTTGCATGGATGTCGACATTTTCTTACCGGTTTTTGAATGTTGATGACAGAATTATGTCGACATCATGGAAGCATTATTTCGCAAGCAGTATTGATTCACACATTAATGTACATTGATTTCACCCTTTCTGTTTGCCTATAAAAAGAATTCGAAACTTTCATTTTCATTTGTGTCCAGAAAAGCTACTATCCTCTTCTTTTCGTCTCTCTCAGAGGAACACTGGGACGCACTTTTTAGAGTGTTGGGGTATTTGAAATACACTTTGACCTTTTGTTCGAATTACGAAAGGTATCCTGCCATCCTTGAGGTATTTTGTGATGCAAACTGGATATCATACTCAGAGGAGTCCAAGTCTACGAGTGGATATGTTTTCACTCTAGCAGGTGGGGCTGTTTCTTGGAAGAGTTCCAAAGAGACCTGCATAGCTCGATCCACTATGGAATCCGAGTTTATTGCGTTAGATAAAGCAGGAGAGGAAGCCGCTTGGCTAAGATGCCTTTTAGAAGACATTCCTCTCTAGCATGGGCCTGTGCCAGCTATATCTATACATTGTGATAATCAATCTTCAATAGCTAATGCTAAAAACAGCTACTATAATGGGAAGTCTATTCATATAAAGAGAAGACACGGTACTCTGAAAAAGTTAATCTCGAAAGGCGTTATTTCCATTGATTGGGTTAAGTACAAGGAGAATATCGCGGACCCTTTGACGAAAGGTTTGTCCGAGGAGATAGTTAGTAATGCATCTAAGGGGATGGGTCTTAGGCTCATTAAATAAACTTGCCATGGAGGATACTCAACCTTGCTGACTGGAGATCCCAAGATCAAGGTTTTGAATGAGACAACTAATTTGTGGCGGGACAAAGTAAGCACTACCATAGAATTTCATTCTCTTCCCCTTCCCTATGGTGTAGACGTGATAGTGTGACTGCATGTGAAGGATGTCTTTTAACTAAGTCTTAATGAGTTCTATAGTTTCAATTTAAGATTGAAGTGGGGTGTAGCAGTAAACACTCTTGATGGAACTCACCCATCTGAATATTTTTGTTTCCACTAAGAGCTTGGACTTGGGGCTCGTGCTTGCGCCATGGACTTTGGTCAACCAAGACTTTTCTTTTTGGAAAAATTTCTTTTGATTTATATCCTAATTATTTTGAAAATCATAATAAATTTTGTATTAGATATGGGGGCGTGTGACCTGGGTGAATTTATTCTCTTACCAAAAACATTTTTCTTAACGGATTTATTTGCATGGATGTCGACATTTTCTTACCGGTTTTTGAATGTTGATGACAAAATTATGTCGACATCATGGCAGCATTATTTCGCATGCAGTATTGATTAACACATTAATGTACATTGATTTCACTGTTTCAGTTTTCCTATAAAAAGAATTCGAAACTTTCATTTTCTTTTGTGTCCAGAAGAGCTACTATCCTCTTCTTTTCGTCTCTCTCAGAGGAACATTGGGACGCAGTTTTTAGAGTGTTGGGGTATTTGAAATACACTTTGGCCTTTTGTTCGAATTATGAAAGGTATCCTGCCGTCCTTGAGGGATTTTGTGATGCAAACTGGATATCATACTCAGAGGAGTCCAAGTCTACGAGTGGATATGTTATCACTCTAGCAGGTGGGGCTGTTTCTTGGAAGAGTTCCAAACAGACCTGCATAGCTCGATCCACTATGGAATCCGAGTTTATTGCGTTAGATAAAGCAGGAGAGGAAGGCGCTTGGCTAAGATGCCTTTTAGAAGACATTCCTCTCTAGCATAGGCCTGTGCCAGCTATATCTATACATTGTGATAATCAATCTGCAATAGTTAATGCTAAAAACAACTACTATAATGGGAAGTCTATTCATATAAAGAGAAGACACGGTACTCTGAAAAAGCTAATCTCGAAAGGCGTTATTTCCATTGATTGGGTTAAGTCCAAGGAGAATATCGCGGACCCTTTGACGAAAGGTTTGTCCAAGGAGATAGTTAGTAATGCATCTAAGGGGATGGGGCTTAGGCTCATTAAATAAACTTGCCATGAAGGATACTCAACCTTGCTGACTAGAGATCCCAAGATCAAGGTTTTGAATGAGACAACTAATTTGTGGCGGGTCAAGGTAAACACTACCAGAGAATTTCATTCTCTGCCCCTTCCCTATGGTGTAGACGTGATAGTGTGACTGCATGTGAAGGATGACTTTTAACTAAGTCTTAATGAGTTCTATAGTTTCAATTTAAGATCGAAGTGGGGTGTAGCAGTAAACACTCTTGATGGAACTCACCCATCTGAATATTTTTGTTTCCATTAAGAGCTTGGACTTAGGGCTCGAGCTCTCGCCATAGACTTTGGTCAACCAAGACTTTTCTTTTTGGAAAAATTTCTTTTGATTTATATCCTAATTATTTTGAAAATCATAATAAATTTTGTCTTAGATATGGGGGGCGTGTGACATGGGTGAATTTATTCTCTTACCAAAAACATTTTCCTTAACGGATTTATTTGCATGGATGTCGACATTTTCTTACCGGTTTTTGAATGTTGATGACAGAATTGTGTCGACATCATGGCAGCATTATTTCGCATGCAGTATTGATTCACACATTAATGTACATTGATTTCACCCTTTCTGTTTGCCTATAAAAAGAATTTGAAACTTTCATTTTCATTTGTGTCCAGAAGAGCTACTATCCTCTTCTTTTCGTCTCTCTCAGAGGAACATTGGGACGCACTTTTTAGAGTGTTGGGGTAATTGAAATACACTTTGACCTTTTGTTCGAATTATGAAAGGTATCCTTCCGTCCTTGAGGGATTTTGTGATGCAAACTGGATATCATACTCAGAGGAGTCCAAGTCTACGAGTGGATATGTTTTCACTCTAGCAGGTGGGGCTGTTTCTTGGAAGAGTTCCAAACAGACCTGCATAGCTCGATCCACTATGGAATCCGAGTTTATTGCGTTAGATAAAGCAGGAGAGGAAGGCGCTTGGCTAAGATGCCTTTTAGAAGACATTCCTCTCTAGCATAGGCCTGTGCCAGCTATATCTATACATTGTGATAATCAATCTGCAATAGTTAATGCTAAAAACAACTACTATAATGGGAAGTCTATTCATATAAAGAGAAGACACGGTACTCTGAAAAAGCTAATCTCGAAAGGCGTTATTTCCATTGATTGGGTTAAGTCCAAGGAGAATATCGCGGACCCTTTGACGAAAGGTTTGTCCAAGGAGATAGTTAGTAATGCATTTGCGCCATGGACTTTGGTCAACAAGGACTTTTCTTTTTGGAAAAATTTCTTTTGATTTATTTCCTAATTATTTTGAAAATCATAATAAATTTTGTCTTAGATATGGGGGGCGTGTGACCTGGGTGAATTTATTCTCTTACCAAAAACATTTTTCTTAAGGGATTTATTTGCATGGATGTCGACATTTTCTTACCGGTTTTTGAATGTTGATGACAGAATTATGTCGACATCATGGAAGCATTATTTCGCAAGCAGTATTGATTCACACATTAATGTACATTGATTTCACCCTTTCTGTTTGCCTATAAAAAGAATTCGAAACTTTCATTTTCATTTGTGTCCAGAAAAGCTACTATCCTCTTCTTTTCGTCTCTCTCAGAGGAACACTGGGACGCACTTTTTAGAGTGTTGGGGTATTTGAAATACACTTTGACCTTTTGTTCGAATTACGAAAGGTATCCTGCCATCCTTGAGGTATTTTGTGATGCAAACTGGATATCATACTCAGAGGAGTCCAAGTCTACGAGTGGATATGTTTTCACTCTAGCAGGTGGGGCTGTTTCTTGGAAGAGTTCCAAAGAGACCTGCATAGCTCGATCCACTATGGAATCCGAGTTTATTGCGTTAGATAAAGCAGGAGAGGAAGCCGCTTGGCTAAGATGCCTTTTAGAAGACATTCCTCTCTAGCATGGGCCTGTGCCAGCTATATCTATACATTGTGATAATCAATCTTCAATAGCTAATGCTAAAAACAGCTACTATAATGGGAAGTCTATTCATATAAAGAGAAGACACGGTACTCTGAAAAAGTTAATCTCGAAAGGCGTTATTTCCATTGATTGGGTTAAGTACAAGGAGAATATCGCGGACCCTTTGACGAAAGGTTTGTCCGAGGAGATAGTTAGTAATGCATCTAAGGGGATGGGTCTTAGGCTCATTAAATAAACTTGCCATGGAGGATACTCAACCTTGCTGACTGGAGATCCCAAGATCAAGGTTTTGAATGAGACAACTAATTTGTGGCGGGACAAAGTAAGCACTACCATAGAATTTCATTCTCTTCCCCTTCCCTATGGTGTAGACGTGATAGTGTGACTGCATGTGAAGGATGTCTTTTAACTAAGTCTTAATGAGTTCTATAGTTTCAATTTAAGATTGAAGTGGGGTGTAGCAGTAAACACTCTTGATGGAACTCACCCATCTGAATATTTTTGTTTCCACTAAGAGCTTGGACTTGGGGCTCGTGCTTGCGCCATGGACTTTGGTCAACCAAGACTTTTCTTTTTGGAAAAATTTCTTTTGATTTATATCCTAATTATTTTGAAAATCATAATAAATTTTGTATTAGATATGGGGGCGTGTGACCTGGGTGAATTTATTCTCTTTACAAAAACATTTTTCTTAACGGATTTATTTGCATGGATGTCGACATTTTCTTACCGGTTTTTGAATGTTGATGACAGAATTATGTCGACATCATGGCAGCATTATTTCGCATGAAGTATTGATTCACACATTAATGTACATTGATTTCACCCTTTCTGTTTGCCTATAAAAAGAATTCGAAACTTTCATTTTCATTTGTGTCCAGAAGAGCTACTATCCTTCTTTTCGTCTATCTCAGAGGAACATTGGGACGCACTTTTTAGAGTGTTGGGGTATTTGAAATACACTTTGACCTTTTGTTCGAATTATGAAAGGTATCCTACCGTCCTTGAGGTATTTTGTGATGCAAACTGGATATCATACTCAGAGGAGTCCAAGTCTACGAGTGGATATGTTTTCACTCTAGCAGGTGGGGCTGTTTCTTGGAAGAGTTCCAAACAGACCTGCATAGCTCGATCCACTATGGAATCCGAGTTTATTGCGTTAGATAAAGAAGGAGAGGAAGCCGCTTGGCTAAGATGCCTTTTAGAAGACATTCCTCTCTAGCATAGGCTTGTGCTAGCTATATCTATACATTGTGATAAACAATCTGCCATAGCTAATGCTAAAAACAGCTACTATAATGGGAAGTCTATTCATATAAAGAGAAGACACGGTACTCTGGAAAATCTAATCTCGAAAGGCGTTATTTCCATTGATTGGGTTAAGTCCAAGGAGAATATCGCGGACCCTTTGACGAAAGGTTTGTCCAAGGAGATAGTTAGTAATGCATCTAAGGGGATGGGGCTTAGGCTCATTAAATAAACTTGCCATGGAGGATACTCAACCTTGCTGACTGGAGATCCCAAGCTCAAGGTTTTGAATGAGACAACTAATTTCTGGCGGGTCAAGGTAAACACTACCAGAGAATTTCATTCTCTGCCCCTTCCCTATGGTGTAGACGTGATAGTGTGACTGCATGTGAAGGATGACTTTTAACTAAGTCTTAATGAGTTCTATAGTTTCAATTTAAGATTGAAGTGGGGTGTAGTAGTAAACACTCTTGATGGAACTCACCCATCTGAATATTTTTGTTTCCACTAAGAGCTTGTACTTAGGGCTCGAGCTCGTGCTTGCGCCATGGACTTTGGTCAACCAAGACTTTTCTTTTTGGAAAAATTTCTTTTGATTTATTTCCTAATTATTTTGAAAATCATAATAAATTTTGCCTTAGATATGGGGGGCGTGTGACCTGGGTGAATTTATTCTCTTACCAAAAACATTTTTCTTAACGGATTTATTTGCATGGATGTCGACATTTTCTTACCGGTTTTTGAATGTTGATGACAGAATTATGTCGACATCATGGCAGCATTATTTCGCATGAAGTATTGATTCACACATTAATGTACATTGATTTCACCCTTTCTGTTTGCATATAAAAAGAATTCGAAACTTTCATTTTCATTTGTGTCCAGAAGAGCCTATCCTCTTCTTTTCGTCTCTCTCAGAAGAACATTGGGACGCACTTTTTAGAGTGTTGGGGTATTTGAAATACACTTTGACCTTTTGTTCGAATTATGAAAGGTATCCTGCCGTCCTTGAGGGATTTTGTGATGCAAACTGGATATCATACTCAGAGGTGTCCAAGTCTACGAGTAGATATGTTTTCACTCTAGCAGGTGGGGATGTTTCTTGGAAGAGTTCCAAACAGACCTGGAATCCGAGTTTATTGCGTTAGATAAAGCAGGAAAGGAAGCCGCTTGGCTAAGATGCCTTTTAAAAGACATTCCTCTCTAGCATAGGCCTGTGCCAGCTATATCTATACATTGTGATAATCAATCTTCCATAGCTAATGCTAAAATCAGCTACTATAATGGGAAGTCTATTCATATAAAGAGAAGACACAGTGTCTGAAAAAGCTAATCTCGAAAGGCGTTAATTCCATTGATTGGGTTAAGTCCAAGGAGAATATCGCGGACCCTTTGACGAAAGGTTTGTCCAAGGAGATAATTAGTAATGCATCTAAGGGGATGGGGCTTAGGCTCATTAAATAAACTTGCCATGGAGGATACTCAATCTTGCTGACTGGAGATCCCAAGATCAATGTTTTGAATGAGACAACTAATTTGTGGCGGGTCAAGGTAAACACTACCAGAGAATTTCGTTCTTTGCCCCTTCCCTATGGTGTAGACGTGATAGTGTGACTGCATGTGAAGGATGACTTTTAACTAAGTCTTAATGAGTTCTATAGTTTCAATTTAAGATTGAAGTGGGGTGTAGCAGTAAACACTCTTGATGGAACTCACCCATCTGAATATTTTTGTTTCCACTAAGAGCTTGGACTTAGGGCTCTAGCTCGAGCTCGAGCTTGCGCCATGGACTTTGGTCAACAAAGACTTTTCTTTTTGGAAAAATTTCTTTTGATTTATTTCCTAATTATTTTGAAAATCATAATAAATTATGTCTTAGATATGGGGGGCGTGTGACCTGGGTGAATTTATTCTCTTACCAAAAACATTTTTCTTAACGGATTTATTTGCATGGATGTCGACATTTTCTTACCGGTTTTTGAATGTTGATGACAGAATTATGTCGACATCATGGAAGCATTATTTCGCATGAAGTATTGATTCACACATTAATGTACATTGATTTCACCCTTTCTGTTTGCCTATAAAAAGAATTCGAAACTTTCATTTTCATTTGTGTCCAGAAGAGCTACTATCCTCTTCTTTTCGTCTCTCTCAGAGGAACATTGGGACGCACATTTTAGAGTGTTGGGGTATTTGAAATACACTTTGACCTTTTGTTCGAATTATGAAAGGTATCCTGCCGTCCTTGAGGTATTTTGTGATGCAAACTGGATATCATACTCAGAGAAGTCCAAGTCTACGAGTGGATATGTTTTCACTCTAGCAGGTGGGGCTGTTTCTTGGAAGAGTTCCAAACATACATGCATAGCTCGATCCACTATGGAATCCGATTTTATTGCGTTAGATAAAGCAGGAGTGGAAGCCGCTTGGCTATGATGCCTTTTAAAAGACATTCCTCTCTAGCATAGGCCTGTGCCATCTATATCTATACATTGTGATAATCAATCTGCAATAGCTAATGCTAAAAACAGCTTCTATAATGGGAAGTCTATTCATATAAAGAGAAGACACGGTACTCTGAACAAGCTAATCTCGAAAGGCGTTATTTCCATTGATTAGGTTAAGTCCAAGGAGAATATCGCGGACCCTTTGACGAAAGGTTTGTCCAAGGATATATATAGTAATGCATCTAAGGGGATGGGGCTTAGGCTCATTAAATAAACTTTCCATGGAGGATACTCAACCTTGATGACTGGAGATCCCAAAATCAAGGTTTTGAATGAGACAACTAATTTGTGGCGGGTCAAGGTAAACACTACCAGAGAATTTCATTCTCTGCCCCTTCCCTATGGTGTAGACGTGATAGTGTGACTGCATGTGAAGGATGACTTTTAACTAAGTCTTAATGAGTTCTATAGTTTCAATTTAAGATTGAAGTGGGGTGTAGCAGTAAACACTCTTGATGGAACTCACCCATCTGAATGTGGAAGTAGGTCGCTTTATATGAGAATAAAGCCGATTCTCTAGAGCATTCTGAGAAACGGGATTTGTCCAGGGCCAAAAAGGACACAAGGGGACGAATTTGACAGCACATAGAGATATATTACGTGTGGTTATTATCGCGGATTACACCAAACGATGGCAGTTCAACACATGGCGATCACTGTCCATCAAGTAGTTCCGGAAATTTCTCACTAAGCAAAGGTTCAAGACCTCATAGACACCTCTTGCCTAAGTGGTATTTCTCGCTTTCCGTTTTCTGATTTTTGTATCGGTATTTTATTCATGTGGGGGATTGTTGGAGAAAATGAGTTTTTAATGTTTTGATTTTATGGTATTGGTGGGAACGGAACTTAGGACCTTTGGGTCTCTAAGAGCTCTTACTCATTTTCTATGAGTGAATGAAATAGGTCCTTTAGTCCCACATTGGGAATAACTAAAGAGGAGTTCCACTATATAGCTATTCCTTTATGGATAGTTAGTAAAAAAATGTGGGTGGAACGGATGGGGCCAAATATTTTTGTTTCCACTAAGGGTTTGGGCTTAGGGCTCGAGCTCGTGCTTGCGCCATGGACTTTGGTCAACCAAGACTTTCCTTTTTGGAAAAATTTCTTTTGATTTATTTCCTAATTATTTTGAAAATAAAATTAACTTCTGTCTTAGATATGGGAAGCGTGTGACCTGGGTGAATTTATTCTCTTACCAAAAACATTTTTCTTAACAGATTTATTTGCATGGATGTCGAAATTTTCTTACCGGTTTTTGAATGTTGATGACAGAATTATGTCGACATCATGACAGCACTATTTCGCCCTTTCTGTTTACCTATAAAAAGAATTCGAAACTTTCATTTTCATTTGTGTCCAAAAGAGCTACTATCCTCTTCTTTTCGTCTCTCTCCCTCTGTGTGGTCTTTTTCTTTTCTTCCGTGCTTTGCTGTTGAGTTCGTATGAGTGGGTAAGTATTGTAGTGCTAACAATACTTGCAACGGGCGGTTTTATCTTGGATACAACTTGACCACAGGGTATAAGCATCACTCATTCTTGAGGCGTACCGGTCAATTATTGTGTTAAGGACAGTGTGTTGAACACGTGACTCTGTCCTATGTTTGCTATCCATTTGAGTGTTTATTTAGCTTCCAGAAATTTTACTTCTAACATCTTTCTTTGAGTGTTTTATTGTTATAGTTGCAACAATCTTAACACAATAGTTGCTTTTCTGTCTGTAACAATGAGTAAGAACGATGTTGAAAGGCCTGCAAATTCAATGGGAAAGACTTCAAAACATGGCAATCGAAGATGTTATTTTTTTTGAGTTATCATGAGTTGGATCATTATGTTTTGGTTCCTTTTGATGAGGGTTTGAAGGATATGAGACGTGAACTTGAGTTGGAGGATTGGGTTAGGCAGAACTATATGACCAAAAATCATATTCTCAACTGTTTAGAAGATGTTATGTATGACTTCTATATTGCAAAAGAGAACTTTAATGCTTTTGATTTATGGGCTGCTTTGGAGGCAAAATACCAAGCTGAAACTGCTGGAAGTAAGAAATTCTTGGTAGCTAGGCTATATGAGTATAAAATGGTGAATGACAAATCTGTGGTTGATCAATTCCTTGAACTCCAGCAAATTATGAATGAAATTCTTGCAGAAAGTATGGTGATTGATGAAACTTTTCAAGTGTCCACTGTTATCGAGAAATTGCCTACTTCCTGGTCCGAATACAAGAAGAAACTGAGACATGAAACTGCTGAATTTACTATGGTAGATTTGGGTAAGAAGATTCAAGTTGAAGAATTGTTGTGCTCCAAGGAAAAAAATGTATCTTCTGTAAGGGACATGTCTAACAAAGCTCATGTGACTGAACACAAAGGTTCCAATGCTGAAAAGAACCGAAACAACTCCAAGAAACCTCTAGGCAAGAAAGGTATGTTTCAGAAACCCAAATCTAGCATTAATAAAATTAAGGGTGATTGTTATGCTTGTGGAAATCCTGGCCATATGGCGGTTCACTGTAGAAACATTAAGGACCTTAAAAAGAAAAATAATGCTAATTTGGTTGAAAACAACAAAGATGAATTTTCTGGCATGGTGTCTGAAGTAAATTTGGTAACAAATATGAGAGACTGGTGGGTAGACTCTAGTGCTACCAAACATGTCATTGGAAACAGAGATATGTTCACCTCCTATAATAAGGTAGGGGAAGGAGAAAAACTCTATATGGGTAACTCATCTGCAGCTGCGGTTGTAGGAAAAGGCAAAGTTGGGCTCAAACTCACTTCTGGCAAGACTCTCACATTGAATGAAGTTCTTCATGTTCCGGACATCTACAAAAATCTTGTTTTTTGTGATGTTTTAGATGATAAAGGTTTTAAAATGTAATAGAATCTGAGAAATGTGTTGTAACTAAGGGTAAGGATTATGTGGGGCAGGGTTATAAGACTGAGGGTTTGTATAAGCTTAATGTAAACTCTGCTGTTATGAATAAGAATGATTCTTCTGATTATGTTTGTGAGTATTTGAATGTTTGGCATGGTAGACTTGGACATGTTAATTATAAGTCAATGCTTAAACTAGCCAATGTAGGCTGCATACCCAAATTTAGTTTGGAAAATGAACACAAACGTGAAATATGCGTAGAATCAAAATTTGCTAGAAAACCTTTTAGCAAAAAATTTCATAGAAATTCTAAACCCTTAGAATTAATTCACTCAGACCTAGTTGACATGAAATCGGTTCAAACTAGAGGTGGTAAGAAATGGTTTTTTACTTTTATAGACGACTGTACTAGGTATTGTCACATATATTTGCTTAGAGGTAAGGATGATGCCTTAGAAGCCTTTAAGAGGTATAAACTAGAAGTTGAAAACAAATTGAATACTACCATTAAAACCATTAGGTCTGACCGTGGTGGTGAGTACATAACTCCTATAGGAGATTTCTTTGTAGAATATGTCATAATACACGAGGTCACCCCTCCTTATTCACCTCAGTCGAATGGTGTAGGTGAACGTAAGAACCATACTCTTAAGGAGATGATGAATCCATGTTAATTGGTTTAGGATTACCTGGGAACTTGTGTGGGGAAGCTGTCCTCTCATCCTGCTATATCCTGAACAGAGTACCTTTTAAAGGATCAGATAAAACTCCATATGAATTGTGGAAAGGTAGACAACCTTCTTTAGCATACTTCAAAGTGTGAGGGTGTTTGGCTAAGGTTCAGATCCCTAAACCTAAAGCAACCAAGATAGGACCCAAAACTGTTGACTGTGTCTTCATAGGGTATCCTGAGCATACACCTGCATATATATTTATGGTTGTGAGTTCTGATATTTCTGAAATTGGTGTGAATACTATTATGTAGCCTAGGGATACTGTGTTTTTTGAAAATTTCTTTCCATTAAAATCTGACTCTTGTAAGAGAGGTGTTGATCCCCTAGATGTCCCTTCAACCAGTCAGACTTTACCTTTAGAGGAAGATGAAGTAGAAATTGATCCAAGGAGAAGTAAAAGGGCTAGAACCAAAACCTCATTTGGACCTGACTTCGTAACACTAGCAGAGTCTGATCCAATGACTTATAGAGAAGCCATGACTTCTTCTGAAGCTCCGTGGTGGAAAGAGTCTTCTATTAGTGAAATGGAATTCATTAATGAAAATGATACATGGGAGATAGTAGATTTACCTCCAGGGTGTAAGGCCATATGATGTAAATGGATCTTCAGGAGGAAATGTAACATAGATGGAACTATTCAAAAATACAAGGCTAGGTTAGTAGTCAAAGGCTACAAACAAAAGGAAGGTGTCGATTTCTTTGATACTTACTCACCCATTACGAGAATTACTTCCATTAGGATGTTAATTGCTATAGATACAGTTCATAACCTAGAGATACATCAAATGGATGTAAAAAAAGCTTTTCTACACGGTGAATTAGATGAAGAAATTTACATGGAACAACCTGAGGGATTTGTAGTGAAAGGTTGTGAAAACAAAGTTTGTAAACTGAAAAATCTTTGTATGGATTAAAACAAGCACCTAAACAATGGCATGAAAAATTTGATCATGTAATGTTTTCTAGTGGTTTTAAAATCAATGAGTCTGACAAGTGTGTCTATACTAAACTTGTGAATGATGCCTGTGTGATTGTATGCTTGTATGTTGATGATATGCTTATACTTGGTACAAACATGGATGTAGTTAATTCCACTAAGAGCATGCTGAATGAGAACTTTGATATGAAAGACTTAGGCCCCACAGATGTAATCTTAGGGATGAAAATTAGAAGAAATTCTAACGGTTATAGTCTTAGTCAATCTCAATATATTGAATTTGTGCTTAGAAAATTCAATCATTTTGATGGTAAACCTGCTTATACTCCGTATGATCCTCGTTGTAAACTCAAAAATAATAGGGGTAATGGAGTATCACAACTTGAATACTTACGAGTTATAAGAAGTCTGATGTATTTGATGAACTGTACTAGGCCATACATTGCTTATGTTGTGAGTAGGTTAAGTAGGTATACTTGTAGTCCAGGGCAGGAACATTGGGACACACATTTTAGAGTGTTGAGGTATTTGAAATACACTTTGACCTTTGGTTCGAATTATGAAATGTATCTTTCCGTCCTTGAGGGATTTTGTGATGCAAACTGGATATCATACTCAAATGAGTCCAATTCTACGAGTGGATATGTTTTCACTCTAGCAGGTGGGGTTGTTTCTTGGAAGAGTTCCAAACAGACCTTCATAGCTCGATCCACTATGGAATCCGAGTTTATTGCGTTAGATAAAGCAGGAGAGGAAGCCGCTTGGCTAAGATGCTTTTTAGAAGACATTCCTCTCTGGCATAGGCCTTTGCCAGCTATATCTATACCTTGTGATAATCAATCTGCAATAGCTAATGCTAAAAACAGCTACTATAATGGAAAGTCTATTCATATAAAGAGAAGACACGGTACCCTGAAAAAGATAATCTCGAAAGGCGTTATTTCCATTGATTGGGTTAAGTCCAAGGAGAATATCGCGGACCCTTTGACGAAAGGTTTGTCCAAGGAGATAGTTAGTAATGCATCTAAGGGAATGGGGCTTAGGCTCATTAAATAAACTTGCCATGAAGGATACTCAACCTTGCTGACTGGAGATCCCAAGATCAAGCTTTTGAATGAGACAACTAATTTGTGGCTGGTCAAGGTAAACACTACCAGATAATTTCATTCTCTGCCCCTTCCCTATGGTGTAGACGTGATAAAGTGACTGCATGTGAAGGATGACTTTTAACTAAGTCTTAATGAGTTTTATAGTTTCAATTTAAGATTGAAGCGGGGTGTAGCAGTAAACACACTTGATGGAACTCACCTATCTGAATGCGGAAGTGGGTCGCTGCCTATGAGAATAGAGCTGATTCTCTAGAGCATTATGAGAAACGGGATTTGTCCAGGGCCAAAAAGAACACAACGGCACGAACTTGACAGCACCTAGAGAGATATCACACGTGGTTATTATCGCGGATTACACCAAACGATGGCAGTTCAAGACATCGCGTTCACTGTCCATCAAGTAGTTCCGGCAATTTCTCACTAAGCAAAGGTTCAAGACCTCATGGACACCTCTTGCCTAAGTGGTATTTCTCGCTTTCTGTTTTCTGATTTTTGTATCGGTATTTCATTCATGTGGGGAATTGTTGGAGAAAATGAGTTTTTAATGTTTTTATTTTATGGTCTTGGTGGGAACGGAACTTAGGACCTTTGGGTCTCTAAGATCTCTTACTCATTTTCTATGAGTGAATGAAATAGGTCCTTTAGTCCCACATTGGGCATAACTAAAGAGGAGTTCCACTATATAGTTATTCCTTTACGGATTGTTAGTAAAACAATGTGGGTGGAACGGGTGGGGCGAAATATTTTTGTTTCCACTAAGGGCTTGGGCTTAGGGCTCGAGCTCGTGCTTGCGCCATGGACTTTGGTCAACCAAGACTTTCCTTTTTGGAAAAATTTCTTTTGATTTATTTCCTAATTATTTTGAAAATCAAAATAAATTCTGTCTTAGATATGGGGGCGTGTGACTTGGGTGAATTTATTCTCTTACCAAAAACATTTTTGTTAACGGATTTATTTGCATGGATGTCGAAATTTTCTTACCGGTTTTTGAATGTTGATGACAGAATTATGTCGACATCATGACAGCATTATTTCGCATGCAGTATTGATTCGCACATTAATGTGCATTGATTTCACCCTTTTTGTTTGCCTATAAAAAGAATTCGAAAATTTCATTTTCATTTGTGTCCAGAAGAGCTACTATCCTCTTTTTTTCGTCTCTCTCCTTCTGTGTGGTCTTTTTCTTTTCTTCCGTTCTTTGCTGTTGAGTTCGTATGAGTGGGTAAGTATTGTAGTGATAACAATACTTGCAACGGGAAGTTTTATCCTGGATACAACTTGACCACAGGGTATAGGAATCACTCATTCTTGAGGCGTACCGGTCAACTATTGTGTTAAGGACAGCGTGTTGAACACGTGACTCTGTCCTCTGTTTGCTATCCATTTGAGTGTTTATTTAGCTTCCAGAAATTTTACTTCTAACATCTTTCTTTGAGTGTTTTATTGTTACAGTTGCACCAATCTTAACACAATAGTTGCTTTTCTGTCTGTAACAATAGGTAAGAACGATGTTGAAAGGCCTGCAAAGTTCAATGAGAAAGACTTCAAAAGATGGCAATCGAAGATGTTTTCTTTTTTGAGTTGTCATGAGTTGGATCATTATGTTTTGGTTCCTTTTGATGAGGGTTTGAAGGATATGGGACGTGAACTTGAGTTGGAGGATTGGGTTAGGCAGAACTATATGGCCAAAAATCATATTCTCAACTATTTAGAAGATGTTATGTATGACTTCTATATTACAAAAGAGAACTTTAATGCTTTTGATTTATGGGCTGCTTTGGAGGCAAAATACCAAGCTGAAACTGCTGGAAATAAGAAATTCTTGGTAGCTAGGCTATATGAGTATAAAATGGTGAATGACAAATCTGTGGTTGATCAATTCCTTGAACTCCAGCAAATTATGAATGAAATTATTGCGGAAGGTATGGTGATTGATGAAACTTTTCAAGTGTCCACTGTTATCGAGAAATTGCCTACTTCTTGGTCCGAATGCAAGAAGAAACTGAGACATGAAACTGCTGAATTTATTATGGTTGATTTGGGTAAGAAGATTCAAGTTAAAAAATTGCTGTGCTCCAAGGACAAAAATGTATCTCCTTCAAGGGACATGTCTAACAAAGCTCATGTGACTGAACACAAAGGTTCCAATGCTGAAAAGAACCGAAACAACTCCAAGAAACCTCTAGGCAAGAAAGGTATGTTTCAGAAACCCAAATCTAGCATTAATAAAATTAAGGGTGATTGTTATGCTTGTGGAAATCCTGGCCATATGGCGGTTCACTGTAGAAACATTAAGGACCTTAAAAAGAAAAATAATGCTAATTTGGTTGAAAACAACAAAGATGAATTTTCTTGCACGGTTTCTGAAGTAAATTTGGTAACAAATATGAGAGACTGGTGGGTAGACTCTAGTGCTACCAAACATGTCAGTGGAAACAGAGATATGTTCACCTCCTATAATAAGGTAGGGGAAGGAGAAAAACTCTATATGGGTAACTCATCTGCAGCTGCGGTTGTAGGAAAAGGCAAAGTTGGGCTCAAACTCACTTCTGGCAAGACTCTCACATTGAATGAAGTTCTTCATGTTCCGGACATCTACAAAAATCTTGTTTTTTGTGATGTTTTAGATGATAAAGGTTTTAAAATTGTAATAGAATCTGAGAAATGTGTTGTAACTAAGGGTAAGGATTATGTGGGGCAGGGTTATAAGACTGAGGGTTTGTATAAGCTTAATGTAAACTCTGTTGTTATGAATAAGAATGATTCTTCTGCTTATGTTTGTGAGTCTTTGAATGTTTGGCATGGTAGACTTGGACATGTTAGTTATAAGTCAATGCTTAAACTAGCCAATGTAGGCTGCATACCCAAATTTAGTTTGGAAAATGAATACAAACGTGAAATATGCGTAGAATCAAAATTTGCTTGAAAACCTTTTAGAAAAAATGTTCATAGAAATTCTAAACCCTTAGAATTAATTCACTCAGACCTAGTTGACATGAAATCGGTTCAAATTAGAGGTGGTAAGAAATGGTTTGTTACTTTTATAAACGACTGTACTAGGTATTGTCACATATATTTTCTTACATTTAAGGATGATGCCTTAGAAGCCTTTAAGAGGTAAATCATAGAATTTGAAAACCAATTGAATACTACCATTAAAACCATTAGGTCTGAACGCGGTGGTGAGTACATAACTCCTATAAGAGATTTCTGTGTAGAACATGGCATAATACACGAGGTTACCCCTCCTTACTCACCTCAGTTGAATGGTGTAGATGAACGTAAGAACCATACCCTTAAGGAGATGATGAATGCCATGTTAATTAGTTCAGGGTTACCTGCGAACTTGTGAGGGGAAGCTGTCTTCTCAGCCTGCTATATCCTGAACAGAGTACCTTTTAAAGAATCAGATAAAACTCCATATGAATTGTGGAAAGGTAGACAACCTTCTTTATCATACTTCAAAGTGTAGGGGTGTTTGGATAAGGTTCAGATCCCTAAACCTAAAGCAACCAAAATAGGAACCAAAACTGTTGACTGTGTCTTCATAGGGTACCCTGAGCATACACCTGCATATAGATTTATGGTTGTGAGTTCTGATATTTCTGAAATTGGTGTGAATACTATTATGGAGTCTAGGGATGCTGTGTTTTTTGAAAATGTCTTTCCATTAAAATCTGACTCTCGTAAGAGAGGTGTTGATCCCAAAGATGTCCCTTCAACCAGTCAGACTTTACCTTTAGAGGAAGATGAAGTAGAAATTGATCCTAGGAGAAGTAAAAGGGCTAGAACCAAAACCTCCTTTGGACCTGACTTCGTAACACTAGCTGAGTCTGATCCACAAACTTATAAAGAAGCCATGACTTCTTCTGAAGCTCCGTGGTGGAAAGGGTCTTCTATTAGTGAAATGGAATTCATCAAAGAAAATGATACATGGGAGATAGTAGATTTACCTCCAGGGTGTAAGGCCATAGGATGTAAATGGATCTTCAGGAGGAAACGAACATAGATGGAACTATTCAAAAATACAAGGCTAGGTTAGTAGTTAAAGGCTACAAACAAAAGGAAGGTGTAGATTTCTTTGATACTTACTCACCCGTTACGAGAATTACTTCCATTAGGATGTCAATTGCTATAGATGTGGTTCATAACCTAGAGATACATCAAATGGATGTAAAAAAAGCTTTTCTACACGGTGAATTAGATGAAGAAATTTATATGGAACAACCTGAGGGCTTTGTAGTGAAAGGTTGTGAAAACAAAGTTTGTAAACTGAAAAAATCTTTGTATGGATTGAAACAAGCACCTAAACAATGGCATGAAAAAATTGATCATGTAATGTTTTCTAGTGGTTTTAAAATCAATGAGTCTGACAAGTGTGTCTATACTAAACTTGTGAATGATGCATGTGTGATTGTATGCTTGTATGTTGATGATATGCTTATACTTGGTACAAACATGGATGTAGTTAATTCCACTAAGAGAATAATGAATGAGAACTTTTATATGAAAGACTTAGGCCCCACAGATGTAATCTTAGGGATGAAAATTAGAAGAAATTCTAACGCTTATAGTCTTAGTCAATCTCATTATATTGAATCTGTGCTTAGAAAATTCAATCATTTTGATTGTAAACCTGCTTATACTCCGTATGATCCTTGTTGTAAACTCAAAAAGAATAGGGGTAATGGATTATCACAACTTGAATACTCACGAGTTATAGGAAGTCTGATGTATTTGATGAACTGTACTAGGCCAGACATTGCTTATGTTGTGAGTAGGTTAAGTAGGTATACTTGTAATCCAGGGAAGGAACATTGGGACGCACGTTTTAGGGTGTTGAGGTATTTGAAATACACTTTGACCTTTTGTTCGAATTATGAAAGGTATCCTGCCGTCCTTGAGGGATTTTTTTATGCAAACTGGATATCATAATCAGAGGAGTCCAAGTCTACGAGTGGATATGTTTTCACTCTAGCAGGTGGGGCTGTTTCTTGGAAGAGTTCCAAACAGACCTGCATAGCTCGATCCACTATGGAATCCGAGTTTATTGCGTTAGATAAAGCAGGAGAGGAAGCCGCTTGGCTAAGATGCTTTTTAGAAGACATTCTTCTCTGGCATAGGCATGTGCCAACTATATCTATACATTGTGATAATCAATCTGCAATAGCTAATGCTAAAAACAGCTACTATAATGGGGAGTCTATTCATATAAAGAGAAGACACGGTACCCTGAAAAAGCTAATCTCGAAAGGCGTTATTTCCATTGATTGGGTTAAGTCCAAGGAGAATATCGCGGACCCTTTGACGAAAGGTTTGTCCAAGGAGATAGTTAGTAATGCATCTAAGGGGATGGGGCTTAGGCTCATTAATAAACTTGCCATGAAGGATACTCAACCTTGCTGACTGGAGATCCCAAGATCAAGGTTTTGAATGAGACAATTAATTTTTGGCGGGTCAAGGTAAACACTACCAGAGAATTTCATTCTCTGCCCCTTCCCTATGGTGTAGACGTGATAGTGTGACTGCATGTGAAGAATGACTTTTAACTAAGTCTTAATGAGTTCTATAGTTTCAATTTAAGATTGAAGTGGGGTGTAGCAGTAAACACTCTTGATGGAACTCACCTATCTGAATGCGGAAGTGGGTCGCTTTCTATGAGAATAAAGCTGATTATCTAGAGCATTCTGAGAAACGGGATTTGGAAGGGCTAAAAAGCACACAACGACACGAACTTGACAGCACCTAGAGAGATATCACGCGTGGTTATTATCTCGGATTACACCAAACGATGGCAGTTCAAGACATCGCGTTCACTGTCCATCAAGTAGTTCCGGCAATTTCTCACTAAGCAAAGGTTCAAGACCTCATGGACACCTCTTGCCTAAGTGGTATTTCTCGCTTTCCGTTTTCTGATTTTTGTATCGGTATTTCATTCATGTGGGGGATTGTTTGAGAAAATGAGTTTTTAATGTTTTGATTTTATGGTATTGGTGGGAACGGAACTTAGGACCTTTCGGTCTCTAAGAGCTCTTACTCATTTTCTATGAGTGAATGAAATAGGTCCTTTAGTCCCACATTGGGCATAACTAAAGAGGAGTTCCACCATATAGCAATTCCTTTATGGATAGTTAGTAAAACAATGTGGGTGGAATGGTTGGGGCGAAATATTTTTGTTTCCACTAAGGGCTTGGGCTTAGGGCTCGAGCTCGTGCTTGCGCCATGGACTTTGGTCAACCAAGACTTTCCTTTTTGGAAAAATTTCTTTTGGTTTATTTCCTAATTATTTTGAAAATCAAAATAAATTCTATCTTAGATATGGGGGGCGTGTGACCTGGGTGAATTTATTCTCTTACAAAAAATATTTTTCTTAACAGATTTATTTGCATGGATGTCGACATTTTCTTACCGGTTTTTGAATGTTGATGACAGAATTATGTCGACATCATGACAACATTATTTTGCATGCAGTATTGATTCGCACATTAATGTGCATTGATTTCACCCTTTCTTTTTGCCTATAAAAAGATTTCGTAACTTTCATTTTCATTTGTGTCCAGAAGAGCTATTATCCTCTTCTTTTCGTCTCTCTCTCTGTGTGGTCTTTTTCTTTTCTTCCATGCTTTGTTGTTGAGTTCGTATGAGTGGGTAAGTATTGTAGTGCTAACAATACTTACAACGGGCAGTTTTATCCTGGATACAACTTGACCACATGGTATAGGCATCACTCATTCTTGAGGCGTACCGGTCAATTATTGTGTTAAGGACAGCGTGTTGAACACGTGACTCTGTCCTCTGTTTGCTATCCATTTGAGCGTTTATTTAGCTTCCAGAAATTTTACTTCTAACATCTTTCTTTGAGTGTTTTATTGTTACAGTTGCAACACAAATCTGAATAGAACTAAAGCCAAAACAAGACTACTTTCTCAAACCAATGATAATATGAACCGCACCAAATAACTTCAAGTCGAACACTATGTATGCAGTATTCTATTGAACACCCAAATAAGTAGCCTAGCATATTATAATATTCTAACATGAGCAAAAATGGCCATTAACTTGTAGCAGTTTAACTGGATGTTTACGTGTATCTAAACAGAGAAAACAGCACACGCGAGCTTAGGCGAGTAATGGGATTAAACAACCTAATATCTAAACCAAGCAAGCAGCACAATCATATGATTAAACTATATAATAAATAAATAAATAAATAAATAAAAGAAAAGGAATGGATTAACCTTCGAGAATTCAATCACAAAAACAGAGTTGAACATTAAACGAATTTTGTTACCGATAGCAAATATCGCTACTCCGCAAACGGACCCAATGCATTATTTGTGACCTTGCCGCGAACTTGTTTTTGAGGCAAATATATAATGTTACTTGGATTAGTGAAGAATCCAACAAGGCTGCAAACCGTATCCGATTGTTCTCGACCAAAATATGATCTTAATATTATTTCACCAAACCTCTCCTAATTTCTCTTATCAAAATTTTCTAAGATGATCAGAATCTTTTTCTCCCTTTTTACTCAAAAACTAGATATTGTGCCCGTGCTACGTATTGGGCGGGCCCAAAAACCATCCACCGTCATTTTTTTTCTTTTAACAACATTTTTGGTTAGGTGTTACGGGGCTTCGCCCCTACCGTCGCGATATGTTTTGGGTTTGGTATGGCTGGGCTTCGCCTCGCCGCAAAGCATACTTAGAAATTTTGGTTTGGCGTGGCTCGGCTTTGCCTCACCCCGTTCCGAAGCATTTTTGACAATGCATTTTTCATTTGGTGTCGCGCAGTTTTGCCTCACCCCATTGCAATACATTTTTGATTTGTTAGCAATGCATTTTTGATTTGGTGTGGGGAGGAGACATCCTTATCCTTAGATGATGGATGAAAATAATATAACAAAATTATTTGTCTTTTTTTTTTTTTGTTATGCCCTGCAACCAAGTTTTTTTTGTTCTCCACAAACTGAGAATTGATAGGTTCAAAATTGTACCTTGCATGCGTAGCATCATAGATCCAGTACTGCCATCTGTTTGTGAACGTAGCGATCAGTTTTTGTAAATATATAGCTAATCCAACATGAGAGATGGTAAGATACCGTACTGCATCATTAACATTAGTTAATTTCATTTACAAAATAAAGTTTTTAAGTAATTTATTTCTCCTCGGTAGCCGTCACAGTACCAAATTGATACAACAGAACAAAAAGGATAATGTGGAAGAAAATTAAAAGGCTGTAAGCGAAGTAAGTAAACGTTTCATAGCCATATATAAAACAATCACGTTAAAGTGGCGGAGGATTTCATTGGAGGGGCGGCAGTGAATATGACAAAAAGGATCATTACATGGTAATTCGAAGTGCTCCTTATATAAAAAACTGAAAATGACTAATTAACTCTTACATAGTTTAGTGTTGATAATCAAATTTCACTTATATTAACTCTAAACCAAATCAAAATCAGATTTTTAGAGTTTAGAAAAGAAAGTTTAGAGGAGAAGAAAAGAAAAACTTTTGTGATATTTGTGAAACCCTAGATTTTGATTCACTCAACCAAAATGAGTGATTCCAGTGACAAATTTGAGATGGGTGAATCTCTAAATTAGTTCCTATTAGCTTTTTGTCGCTCAAAATTATCTAAAGTACGTAAAAAAATCGAAACTTTTAAAATTTCAGAAGAACTTACAGTTGGAATTTAGCTCGTTACCAACCGTAACTCTCAGTTACGGTTCCAAAAGTATCGAATACCAATCATAACTGGTTCAATTTGGGGAAAACCCAATCGTAATACCAATTACGGTTGGTAGAATGACAACATATAGCAACCGTAACAAATTACGGTTGGTAACTAATGAATCGAGATCAACCGTAACTAACCTACGGGTAAGGTTATTTGAGTTACAAGTCGTAACTCAAATACGTTTGATAACAGTGATGTAATTACAAACCGTAAAACGAAAATGAAACATCCAGGACAACTTACGGTTCGTAAATTAAGTAACGAGACCAACCGTAAGTAATTTACGGTTGCAAAAAAAATTCGTAACTGAACATTTTATCTCAAAATCAAGAACTTGCGGTTGGTATTTGAGTTAAATGAACCGTAACATCAACCAAATCTATAGTTACGGTTCCAATTGGAGTTATTACCAACCGTAACTCACATGCAACACAGAAATTTCAATTTCAGTTTTGATCAAAACCCTAATTTTTGATACAAAATTAACTTAAATCAAACACAATAAACTAAACCCTAACTGGGTTTTTTCGAAATATAGTTTTTAATCAACAATTATCAATTTTTCAAATCGCTGATTAATCGAGGACGATGAAATTTCAATTTTAATGGAGGAGGAGAAGAGAAGAGAAGATGAAAAAATCAAAAAAAAAATGATTTTTCTGATTCCATTAGGTTAAAAATTTGAGAGGGTTATCTAATCAATTTACACCCCCTATGGGACACCCCCTAACCAATAAGAGGAACATTGTTATCACACTTGCCGTCCCTCTAATGGAACATGCCACCCCTATAACAGGGTTGATATAAAATCATTTAGCAAAGAAAAATTAAGAAAAACAAACTGAGGCTACTAATACTTTCAGTCTTTCACGTAGAAATTAACGTTTACTCCCATTTATAATGGGCTTTAAACTGTTTAGTCCTGTCCCTCAAGGCCTAGTACTGGGAGGTCTTAATTCACTAAATTCAGAACGGGTCGGTCCTTTCTTTAACGATTCAATCCAAATCGATAATTTTTACTGCCTAGAATACCCATTGCTGATATTTCTTCAGTTCTTCTTCTACTTTTTCATGTCGATCTCTGAAGCAACTCCCGAGAAGAACAAATCCTAAACTTAATCTCTTCTTAATCAAATTTGAACCCAAACATAAATCATCGAACCAAACAATAAATTCAACTTGAAAACCTAAAATCGTTATCATAAGTACCTTTTTTTGAAGATTACCCAATCTAGAGGAAAGCTTGATGAGAATCAACTTCAATATCGAAGAGTTCATCATTGAAAGCGGTTGGAAAGATAAGTGTAATCTATTATAATCATTTAATTTGATCGCAAATGTTAATTTATCGATTTCGGAATTGATTTCAATTTCTTTTTTAAGATTTCAAAAACCTAATCACTTCGGTTTCAGTTTTAGTTTTTTATTCAATTCATGAGTCTAGATATGTGTTGTTGTTTGGGAAAATGTGGCTTATGTTGGATACTCACAATCGCCGTTATAGAAGCAAAGAAACTGGAAATAAATTTTACTTTTTTTTCAATTTTTGATAATGGAAACTGGATGGAGAAGAACATTTTGTACATGTTGTTTGGGAAAATGTGGCTTATAATATAGTGTGTACTGTAAATCATGATGTTTTATCTATCCTATTCAATTGTTAATAGTTGTTTGTTTCTGAGAAAAAAATATGTGCATCGCACATGCCTGCAGCTAGTACTCATTAACTACTTGCTCAGGTTTTTCCAAAATGCAAGTGTTGAAAGATTAGAATATATATGCAACCCGTGCTCGCATGCAAACCCAAATGATTTACCCTGATGTGGTTATCCAGGAACTCCTAGAGCTTGTGAAGATGCATAAGTGTTTTTTTAGTTGAGTATCACTTCTTTGTAGTTTTTTTTCGTCATTGTAGCCTAGTCATTTCTATGATGATATTTTTAATTATTGTTTTACCATGGAATGATCTAATAATTATAGAATGTCAATTTTCTTTATACAATACGACTTGGTTTATGAAAATTAATCAACTGAAATGCATTACTAACATACCTTATTAATGGACATCTTTATCTTACTAATCAATTTTTTTTTGGTTGCTATAACTTAGTACAGGGCATTCAAACTTATGGTTAATGCATACAAAGGAGGAGGATAAGTATATTGGTGCTGCTCCAGATACGGTACATGGAAGTATATATGGTGAATTTTTCCTTTGCTTGCTCCAAACCACCATTCCTATGTTTGCCTGCTCCAAACCTCCATTCCTATGTTTGCCTAATATTCATGTAAAGATATAATTAAGTATGCTTGTTGACAGTTTAATTTTCCATTATTTATTGTACCATTGCACACATACAGAACCGGTATAAAGGATTTGGTTAGGTGTATCATGTATCTAGTTATTGAGTTTCTATCTCTTTGCAGCATGCTTACCAAAAACTTAGGCAACCACTATCCATTAAATATTTACATGACAGTGTTTTCTTATCACTTAAAAAATGAACATCAAGTCTCCCAATAAGGTCGGCGGTTCTCCCATGGAGATGCTTTACATGCTCTTGCTACATAGTTTTGTCTTATACCATCAACGATGACTATCCAAAATTCCAGCAAACTTTGCATTTATATACACACAATCATTAATAGTGCGGCACCCTGACAGTTTTGAAAGAGTATTTGATTATTTTATTTTTTCTGTTAGAGTCAGTTCCATTTCTGGTGCATTCTATCCACTTCCCAAGGAGGACAAGTGAGCCGGTATTTAGAGGTACTGTAGTTATTTTCTGGATCTGCATGTTCTGCGTGTATATATCACGGTAATTATTTATTAATTCTGATGTAATGATAGGGAACTAGAAAAGATTCAGACGAACCGAAATGACCATTACGTACCTATTGCACATAGTAAACTTCTTTTTGTTTTCTTGCTACCAATTTTTTTTTTTAAATTACTTTTCCAAAGACCAATCTATGTTATTTTTCGTTTTAATCTTCCCAGGTTTTTTGTTTCTGTTGATTGGAGTTACTTTTTATTTTATTTTATTGGTGTCTAGTATTTTTAAGGATTGTCCTCATCCAGATGAGAAACAAAGGGTGCAATTAATTAGAGATTTAGGTCTCGAACCTCGCCAGATTAATTCTGGTTTCATAACATAAGTACCTGGACGAAGGTAAACCATGCTCACTTTGTTTGATATAAATTTAGTTTTGAGTGACATGTGTTGTTGAACTTCAGTGTCCTGGTGAGTAGGAGAGGATGTGGTTTGATTGGTAATGATGTTGTTTGATTTTGAACTTTATGATGTCCAATTGGAATTAAATTTTACATTTTTCAGTGCATTTCCAAGTAAAAACATGAGTTTCCCACTAGATTCTTAGCCATGGTATTTGAGCTTCCAGAATATATTGACTAAGTCCATGGGACACCCTTTTATTAGGTGTTGCATATAATCACAGTTCCAAATAACTAACTCTTTCATGTGTGTGATTTCATTGGAAACTCACAGTTGATTGAGTATCTATTGTTGCAGGAAAACCCATGTCCGCATTATGCTTCTATAACAACTTGTGCTACTAGTGCACATTTAATTGGTGATGCTGAGAGGATGATTCAGTTTGGAGATTCAGATGCAATGGTAGCAGGAGGAACATAATCATGTATCAATGCTTTATCAATAGCAGGATTTTGTAGGTAATGATCATCCAATCTGCTTATAGCCTTTAAGTGTAACTTACTGATTTTCCTTCTCCCTTATCCACATGGTTTAGTAACTGGTTAGCATTTAAGTGTAATTGTTTCCATATTTTACTATAGTTCATCTAACTTTTATCTTAATTGAAGTTACTCATCATTTGCTAGATTTGTACTTAACATGCTAGATGATCCCAAGGCCCAAGAGGCTTGTATAGATTCACATATAGTTTATTGATATCGGAGCTTAGGCATCTGGATACATTAAATGCTTGTTTCAAAGTGGTCACTTAGTAGATGCTATAGTAAAATCAGAGTTGATGTTGGTCTTTGTCAAAGCGAGACAAAAATGTAGCATCTGATATTCTCTGAGACAATGTTTCATTGACATAAAAGCTTGTTGTGGTGTGTTTATTGGAAGTAAATTTTATGTAAGGAAATACGTGAGCCAAAGCTGTTAGTGTACACCAGTTGATTGCTAACGTGTACATAGTTGTACACCTGTTTATTGTCAATGTGTACATAGTTGTACACCTATTGAAATGTGTACATAGTTGTACACCTAAGTATCAGATAACGCTAACATCGGCATTCGGTAGTAACAAGGAGCTACAATTTCAGAAATAGGGAACCAAGTGATGCTTTCAACTGTTAGGACATTTTAACTCATTTTTTGCGTACACATGGTTTCGTAGTTGTGACTGATCATGTTATGAAGGATGTTAGCTATACTTGCATTTTTTAGGCCTCTGTGTTGTGAATTGTGGATATCACATGGAGAAAGATGAGTTTAAGATAAGAGATCCATCCAGTTCTAGGTATATTGTTTATTTATGTACTTAATTGATACTAATATTCTATTAACTACCAAAATTTGCTTGCACTGGTTAAAACTACGTTATTCTAAATAACTGATTGACCACAGGGTCAAATCTTTGCAGGAAATATGACAGAGCATCCATGGAGTGTTTTGAAGAAGCAAGAAAATCATACAGTACCTATGACACTTTTTTTGTTTGTCTTCTTACCCATGTGTACATAGTTGTACACATTGATTTTCAATATGCACATAGTTGTACACCTGTTGATCGGTAATTTACGTTGTTCGGTATACACATAGTTCTGCAAGTGAAGGAATTTCTATAATTTAAGAATTAGCTTACTATGTAACCTTTATAGGAAAAATACCTTCATATACCATCATCGTTAGTCCCCAAATTCTTAATCATAATATAAATTCTTACATTTTGGCTATATACTATACTGCTTGCTGGTCTAAATTCTTGCACCTCAGGAATATATTCAGCTACTATAACTATATGTTTAAAAGGCCGAATACTATTTTAAATTACCATTTATTTTTTATTTTCATGTAAATAAAACAAGGTTACGTTGAGTTTTTGTTTACTTGCATCGTTGTTGCTTCATGCAAAATATTCTTCTAGTTTCATGTATTCTAAACAGGTTCTATCAGCTCATATTTTGTTAGTATGCATAGGTTGGACCTAATTCAAGTTACCTACATGTGAGGATGGTGGACCCAAGAAGGCTGCTAACAATTGCAAATACTGAAAGTTCGATTCTAGGTATGTTCTCTACTGCTCATTCTTATGATGAGAAAATTTATTTCTTAATGACCAATATCCTATTTTGTACTCGCTTGACCAATTTGGAAACAATCTCTAGGTTCTTAGAGGTTTTTAAAAATCCATTTATCAACCAATTGTCATGTTTTTGTATGTAGGCAATGCCAAGCATATATAAGTTGATGAATGCCCAGTTCCAAAATTTTAAAAGTTTACATAGTTGTTCAGATTCTTAATGTGTACATAATTGTTCACCTGTTGATTGTTAACGTGTACATCGTTGTACACATTTTGATTATGATATAGAACTGTATTATACCCAGATGCACCTTTGACATCAGTTGGTCTTGGTTTTATGCATATAATTTAGGGACTCACCCAAGCCTATCACAAGGTTTGTGGAGGTTGATGGTTCAAATCCATCTGAGTTTCCATGTTATGTTTGTACAATATATGTAGGCGCGTACATACTAGTGCACTTGTGTAGATCCCATGAAGTAGATTTGTTTATTGGCGAATATGGTTGATTGTTTCCATGATGTATCAGTATATTTTCCATGAAAAATTGGTCGGCGTATGGGTATGAAATTATGAATGGTTGATTTTATGCATGTTTTGTAGGGGTGTACATATTAGTGCATATGTGTAATTCTCATGAAAAAGTAGGTTTGTGTCTAACTATGAATGATCGATTTTATGCATGTTAGGAAGGGTGTACATATTCCTTGTAATTACCTTGAAAGAGAAGTTTAGGATGTGGTTATGAATGATTGATGTTATGCATGTTTTGCAGGGATGAACATATTGATACACAAGAGTATTTTTCTATGAAAAAGTAAATTTGTGTGTGGTAGTGAATAAACGGTCTCATGCATGTTTTGCAGGGGTGTACATATTGGTGCACAGTGTAATTCTCATGAAAAAGTAGGTCTTGTGGTGGATATGGACGACCAATTTAATGCATATTTTGTAGGTGCACAAGTGAAAAACATACTGCGTAAACTTTTAAAAGTTTCTTACAGGTGCACTTTTTTGTACACATTAAATAATGAAGTGGAAATTAAATTTTTTAAAAAGTGAAAATTATATAGTCATATAGGTACGTTTTTTGTAGCTATCGAAAAGAGGTTTCCGAATATATAAAGTTTGTGAATTTTAGATGAGCGGTTCGAAAGATTTAAAATTATTTTTACATTATTTAAAATTGATGATGTCATCATAAGTCAATGTGGACTAAACTGAAAATATTTGGACTAAATTGTAATATTAAGGGTTATTAGTGTATTTTTCATATTTCAAATAAATAAAGGACTAATTTGTACCTAGTTAAATGGGTGTGGACTAGCTAATATATTTGGATGAGGTTTTGGACTAAACCGTATTTTTCCCTACTTTCACTGCAGAAAACTTAGCATTGGACATCCTGTCGAACAATTTAGCATTGCACTGCTTGTCGGGCATATTGTAGACAAATCCATATGTCTTTGTAGACAAATCCATATCGTCTTCAAACAAAAAAAGCAGCAAATATGATCCCTAGACAGATAGAATAGTAAAACGAAAATCACTAAGCCTTCGAAAATGACGCAAGAAGTTCATGGCAAACCTGGTGGTCTAAGCTGGAAGTAGTTCAGCTTTTCTACACATCGTGTATGTAAAAACTGGTGGACGGGTTCCCTCTCCATGGCTAGCCTGTTGAAACTCAGCTTGATGGTGTTCAGACTTTTTGTCGAACACCTTGTGTGCACGACTCTGATATTGGAGAGATTACCATATGCTGATTTCTAAAACCAATCTCCTTCCCAGCAATTCAGACGAACCAAGAGTTTTAAACATTCACATACACACACACATTCGTTCAATACTCTAAATTCCATCTCAATCAATGGCAAAGAACTCCCTTTCCTTGACTGGTTTCTGGGCATTAAATCCAACACAACACAAACCCGTCTTCTTGTTCATGACTGACACTTCAAACACTCTTTAATCTCCCACCAGTCAACTGAACTCGAACGACTACAGTTGTATAACTTCCCTGATCTTCAGTTGACAAAACAAACCCCAAACCTTTACCAGCCAAGTGTAAGTAATTAATTAGGTGTAAATCTACACATAAGTGTTGTATACCCACGTTTTCGCTAACATTGTTACTAACGGCCAATTAAATAGAGGGTGTAAACGGAGTGTAATTCAAATTTTAAAGCTCCGACCAATAAAATCCCGCCACTTGTCCTCTCTAAAATTGCTCTAATTCAAAGCTTTTATCACATTTAATTTGAAGGGGGTGTCATACTCATCCTGCGACGTGGAAACTCATATGACTTAGTGTTTTAAAGGAGGGTAGATGACACCCTATTTATAACTTTCTTCCGTCAACAACTACCCTAGGATTAAAATGACCTAAATCCGGTGGCTCATATTAAAAACCTAAATTCTCTGATCATATAAATCATTATTATTTCCAATTAATAAAAATTCTCCAAAATCATTTTAATCTTCTTTACTGAAACAGCCAAATATCATTTAATCTTAGGATTTTGCTAACATGGAATGTCTTGCGGACAAAACCAAAGAGGGTGTCGACATTTTACTCATTTTGCTATTAAAGGAAACGTCCAACTTTGGACTGTGGATTTAGTGGATACTTAGTGGACTTCAGGACTATTAGATACTTGGTGGACTTAGTGGTGGCCGGTGGATAGGGACTCACTATGGTGTACGTCAGAACTAATGGGCACAAGCTTATGGACTAAAAATTTTAGCACACATGTGACACCTAATGGACGTACTCTTGTCTTGGTGAGAGTGTTTACCCTTGGACCTTAGCTATGGGAACATAAACGGTATTCACCTAGACTACATTTCGCGGAAATGCAACTCCAAACTTATGTACGAAATTAGGGTGTCTACAGTTGTTAGTGGGGAAAAAATTTCTAAGTTTCGAAGGTGATGTAGATTTTGAGATTGCTCTTGGCACTTATATAGTGCTCCATACATCTCTGGAATTATTTTTTTATTTGTGTGACTTCTTTTTCATCATTAACGGTGAAATTGATTGTTTTTTATTTTATTTTTAAAATTCAATACTAATGGGATTTGTGCAATTACGTTCAATTTCCGTAGGTAATAGGTACAATGCTTTCGTTAAAAAAAAGGGAGCATTATGTTACTTCCTGATTATTATGGATATTATGTTTTCCGTTACAGAAGCTATTAAAGTTTGAATATATCCTCTTCTAAAACGAAACGGTCACAGCATTTTCCGAAGTGTTATTGCTGGATCAAGGGCTGGTTTATACAATCTAATTGAGTGAAATTGCTGGATCAAAGGCTGGTTTATTTGATTTTCGAATCATTAGGTCATGTTCTCATGCTCAAAAGGTTATTGTTAGTTTTAATATATTGTAATGGTTAAGTTTGATAGCCTGACTTAGTTTGTTTGGAATATCTTTGACAGGAGATGGATGGAAATTCAAAAAAAAAAGCTATATTTACTTTTTCTTACTTCATATGACACATCAAGTTTATATCAAAATATAGACTGTCCAACTAATTTTGCTGTGCAATTGCTGCATTCCCAGTAATACCAACCATCAGCGGTTGCACGACACAAATATTTGTTATGTTCCTACGGTATCCGTGGTTAGAAACATAGATTGTGTGGTAGGATTTTCTGTAAAATGGGGTTTAACCGGCTAGAAATTAGTAATGAGCTAAAAATGTACGTTACACCCGGCATCCCATTTGTCCACCAATAATTCATAAATTGTCTTTCGGTTGTCAAACAACAAAAATGCTGCAACCTAGGACCCTGTGATGGGGTGGTGTTTTTGGGCATTACCTGTGTTACACATTAGTTTAACATGAGTAACTATACTTTAAATGTGAAGCACTCCTTACCATGACTAAGAAATATTAGATGGTTCCCTTACCTTTGCCGCGTATCCATCTCTTCAGGAAGCTCTATGTTAAAGTAGATCTTGGTGGAATTAGTTGATGACAAAAATAATAACTTCCCTGTGATGCGGTGATGGTTGTTAGTTTCTCCTATATGTTTATAAATTAATGGAAACTGGTATCGTGTTCATATATAACATTATCATTGTTTAACCTTGATATCCTTTTACGTAAGTGTAGATGGTGGATTTTCGACAAAGGCTAAAATCGTAAAACCATAATTGCAGTACTCCTGATCCAGCAATCAGATGAGTGTTGAGACTCATGTCTCTCGTCGAAAGCATGAAAGCTCGTGCCGCAAGAATCTCTGACTGAGAATTTTTATCTCTCAGAGTATATGTGGATGTGCAGTCTCTCAGCTGAGGCAACGGCATATCTCATAAATAATGAGCAATTTCAGTAATTAATTCTATATAAAATCGAATGATTGGATGGCTCCTAGACAGCTTGCTTGCTAGTATAGAACAACAACGTCTTCAGGATACAACAATGTTTTACCTGACTATATAAAAGGAATATGACGTTTCAACAAGCTCATATTTCTCAATTCTCAGATAATTAATGCTCCTAGACAGCATGTCTGCTAGTATAGAGCCATCAATTAATTATCTCTAATCGTTAATTGAATATTCAACAATATTCTACGATTCTTCGTAATACTTCGTCACTTCAATTCGTGGTTCTTCCCAGCAGAATTCCACGGGTTAGTAATAAATATTCAACGTACGGGCATCTGAGCAGCTATCGAGTAAGCCCCGACTAAAATGGTGTGAGTGTACTCAGCAATAATGCACAAACGAGCACCTGAATGCGCAAACGAGCATTCCAAAAAACGAAGGAACGATGAACCTATGCAAGATAAGAAGAAAAATAATAATAATAACATATTGGCAAAGGCGCCTGGGGACTGGGCCCACCGGCTGGCCAGTCACGCCGTGGCCAGTCTCACGCCCAATTTTTTATTTTATCATATTTTTATTATTTTCCCCTGATCTCATGAAAATCCCTTCATTTGAACAAATCTCCTTCGTCTCAAGGAAACTCCCCAGTCTCATGGTGTTTCCTCGTATCAAAGAAATAATAAAATTTAGGAAAGGTGTCGCGGGACCGGGCCCACTAGCCGGTCGGCCATGCCCTAGCCGTGGCCGGTCCCACACCTCATGACTCATTATTTTATTATTTCCCTCATCCCATGAAAATTTTCTGATTTCATGATATTTCCCTCAACTCATGAAATTATATAAATTAGGGAGAAAATGCACGGGACCCGGGCTCATTGGCCGGCCGGCCATGCCCTAGCCGTGGCCGGTCCCACACGCCCATGTTTTATTATTTTAATATTATTTTTTTCTTCAACTCATGGAAACTCCTTCGGTTCAAGGAAACTCCCTAGTTTCAGCAAACTCCTTGAATTCATGAAATTTTTCTCAAGTCATGAAAATAATATAAAATTAGGGAAACTCGTGGGACAGGGCCCTAGCCGGCCGGTCATGCCCTAACCGGTCCCACACGCTCCTTATTTTATTATTATTATTTTTTATGTTTCCCTCATCTCATGGAAACTCCTTGATTTCAACAAATTCTTGGGTTTCAACAAACTCTTTGATTTTATGATATTTCCATAAAATCATGAAAAATATTATAAAATTAGGAAAAGTGCCTTGGGACCGGGCTCTTTGGCCGGCCGCCATGCCTTGGTCATAGCCGGTCCCACACTTCATAATTTCCTCATTATTTTATTATTTATTCCTTCATCTCATGAAGTTTTCCCGGTTTCAGCAAAAATCCATGATTTCTTCATATTTTCTCAAAATGATTGCTCAAACGCACATCAGAAAATGTCGAAACTCTTAGGACTGAGACACGGACGTTATGGTGACACGGGCACGTCTCCTTGACCGACCAAGGCCGTCTTTGAGGCTTGTAGAAAGCCGGTCCCACGTTTTTTAATAATTTTGACATAATTTTCTCAATTGCTCATATTGGGTCCAAACTTTTCTCAAACAACTGGGAGATTGCTCAAACGACCATCAGCTGGTCCCATGACCACCAAGGGCCGGTCTTATGCCCCCTTGGTCGGTCCCTCATCTTTCCATAATCATGTTTTACTACCTAACGCTCACATGAGCACTATCTTAATAAATGATTAAACCAGCATTTAATCATCCTTTCACCAACTGGTCTTCGGGAAACTTTGGTATTTTGCTCACTTGAGCATCTGGGCGCTTCATGGTTGATTCATCATCCCATAAAGCCGATCCCTCCTTCACTCTGTGGTTGATTATCAATAAATCATCAATTGATCAAAAATTTGGGTTTCGAATCCAGAGCTCTGTAAAAACATAATTTTGAGCAGATTCAAACGTCAATAATTTTACAATGATCCTGTGATTAACACTTTAATAATTATGATCGGCTCAGACGCCAGTATTTTAAATTAGCCTTTTCATCAAATGAGCAACATTTGCTCAGACGAGGAATATTTGCTCAGTCCATGAATATTGGTTCAACTATCAATATTCAATAATTCATCAAATGAGCAACATTTTCTCAGACCATGAATATTGGTTCAACTATCAATATTCAATAATTCATCAAATGAGTAACATTTGCTCAGATCATGAATATTGGTTCACATATCAATATTCAATAATTCATCAAATGAGCAATATTTGCTCAGACAATGAATATTGGTTCAACTATCAATATTCAATAATTCATAAAATGAGCAACATTTTCTCATGAGCAACATTTACCATGAATATTGGTTCAACTATCAATATTCAGTATTCAATAATTCATTAAAGGAGCAATATTTGCTCAGACCATGAATATTGGTTCAACTATCAAAATTCAATATTTCAAATGAGTAACACTTTCTCAGATGAGAAACATTCGCTCGGTCCATGAATATTGGTTCGACTATCAATATTCGATAAGTCATCAAATGAGCAATATTTGCTCAGATGAGCAATACTTGCTCATATTGACTATTAATATTCAACAGTTTATCAAACGAGCAACATTTGCTCATACGAGCAATATTTTCTCACCTTAACAAACATAATTATATCTTTGTCTCAGCAGACATGTTCAACTCATGAGTCTCGGAATATTTGTAAAACACGTTTGACTCAACAATATACGGACTCATCGTCCCATTAAGTCAGCAATTGACTCCACAATCACGAGATGTCAATCGTGTCACATGGGGGGATATTAACTAGGGTTTTGGTCTGTGCTGTAGTCTTAAATTTGCGGTAAATACGGATTCGTTGCTCGGACTTGAATAGATTTAAAAACAAAAATATATACAAAATTGTCACAGGATCAAGAGATACTAGGACTCAGGATTCCACCAATTCTTATACTCATGCGAATCAACTATTAATTCTAGACAATTATAGCTTATAATGATAACAAATATCGACTCTTTTCTTTGCCAAAACTAGATTTTGTAAAGTATTAGATGTAAATCATAAGCATGATGCATCAAGAGTTCCTAGACTAAGCATACATCATCAGATAAAATCACAAATAATCAAGAAAAATCATAAAACAACTCATAATAGTGCAAATAGTCATAAAGAATTAAATAGAATTACTCATGCATAAAGAATGGTTTCCTCCATCCCAGTAATGGGGTTTAGCTACTCATAATAATCATGTTCTAAAAATAAATATTTGATGCTCAAAAAGTTGATTAAAAGAGTCAAAAGAATGAAAACAGTGATTCTGCGACCCACAGACGGCGTCCAGAAAAGAACGATAAAATACCACTGCTGTTGAAGCTGCGAAAATAAGACTGCTGTTGACGCCTTCTTTTAAGACTCACGGCCGCTTGTCTTTCCACTATTCAAATAACGACTGTCTTTGCAGGTGTGTTCTTCGTGTTCGTCGAGCTTTGTTAATGGCAGCAGCAGCAGCAGCAGGTACAATTCCTGCAACTCCTCCTGCGCCTCTCTGCTGGCCTCCCAATCGACCCCTAACTCTTAATAATCTTCTCTCACTTCTCTCCACCTCTTATATACTTCACAGCTCAAAGAAATCCCGATAGAATCTCTATTTTTTCTTTCTTCCAAAGTCTCGGAAAATACTGCTCAAAGTTATTCGTACGCGTCTGTTAGCTATAAACTTTCCACCAAACTCTTATCAAGACTTGAACAGGACCTAGTACGTAACTATCCAGCGTAAAACTCTCACAAAATCTTTCATACAAATCCTTGAAACTGGACAGAACAATACGTATCCTGTTTGGACTTTGATCGCTTCTCCCAGCCATTCCATCCCAAGTTGATCGATAAAATCACTTGCATACGGTCTTTTTAGTCTTAACAGGCCTAGCCCAATTGATTTCAGGGATTTAATCTCCCTCAAAACTGCCCAGAAATCCAACAACAAGTTATCAGACGTGAACTTTAGTTTTCCCGCCAAATTCCATTATTTGAACTTTGAATGTGGTGTCCCCTTAACCATACTGGGAGTCCCTTTAGCATGTGCCTTGAAATGGGATGCCCCTTAGTAATTAGGTTACCCCTTATCCAAAATCAAGGGTCCGTATAGCAAGTGTCCTCTGGGGCATTTTCCGCACTTTTTTCGGGGTTCCTCCGGGGTATTTCTGGGGTACTTCCGGTACACTTCTGGGGCGCTTCCGGCACTCTATCAACGGAGGTCCAAACGCCGCATTTTCAGCCAATTTCGCCGCAAATCCTTATTCTTCTAAAAACACCTACAAATAAATAAAATAACCAAATAAGTATAGAATCGAGCACTAACACTATATACAATTGAGATATATTAGACACATAAATGCGTCTATCAGTCTGGCGGTCTACGGCACGTGTGTTCATACACACAATGAGAATTTGAGAAAGTTGTGCAATCGGTTGAAGGAGTTAGCAAAGTAGTGGATGGAAATCAACCAAGTCTCCGCACGATGAGCAACTGGTTTTGACACGATTTCCCACTTCCCCACTCTTTGACTTCAACAACTGTCCCACTTCATGGGATCAAGGTGTTTATAATTCCAGCAATATAAATAAGTCTATGAATCCTAATTGAAAAAGACAAGAATTTCTCGACAAGTTCACATAGACAATCTTTTGTCTACACGAACTCATCGTATGAGCAATCACTCTCAACTGAGTAAAATTCAATCATTCAGAACTTTCTTACGCATAATACACAACACACCTACAATCTCAATCACCATTGATCTCACACATTTCTCAGCTTCCCTCATACAGATCAGCCCATCCTCTCTTGTGACCGAATTGACTGTGGAACGACCATTGTCTTGGTTTAGGACAGAGTCCTACAGATTGATCTCTCGAACTTAAAGCACTCCCTTCTTTCAGTGCATCTATGTGAGGTTGAGCATTTGCTCGGTTCAAGGAGTCTCCTCCGCACGGTCATCTCCTCAATTCCGTAAAACCAGCAAATCATTTTTCCCCATCAACAGATTGGCGACCACAGTGGGAGATCATTCTCTCGGTTGCAATCTCAGTATTCACAAAGATGGCTGGTCTTAGGTCTGGGTTAGTTACAGGTTCCAACACAAACGACGCTAGCACTAGCAACAATAACAATGAGGATATCCCAGAAACCATTCCGGCCTACGGTGGTGATGTTATTCCTCCTCACGGTAATATGGAAGGTCATCCCTGTTCGGTCGATACCCTGAAGAAGTCAGGGGGAATCTACCACTTATCATGGCTGATCTCATCAAGGTGCAAGAAACTCTTGCCAAGAATCAGACTGACATAGCAGCAACACAGAAGGAGCTGTGCAATTATCTCAAAACTCTCACTGACAAAATGTCAGAGAAAACTCAATAAAAGGGAAGAGAAAAATAAACATCTTCGGATGCTGATCCTGAAGTCGTTCCAGTTCATATGGTGGATGACAATGAAGTCCGCAAAGATGCAGACGATCCATCAGCGAAGGAATCATCAAGTTTCATTACTCGGGAAGATTTGGAACGCCTCTTAGAGAACCGTGGAAAAGACAAGACACCACATGTCCACCGTCACCAGCCTCCGTACCCTGCTTCTACGCAAAGAATTCCTCTTCCAAAAGGTTATACCTCTCCAACCTTCACTTTGTATGATGGAACATGCAATTCTCGAGAGCATGTTTCTCGGTTTCTGGAAGCGTTGGGCGAACATGAGCACAATCATGTCGTCCGTCTGAAGGAATTTTCAAAATCCCTGAAAGGCAGGGCATATACCTGGTACAACAACATCACGCCAGGAAGTATCACCAGTTGGGTAGAAATGATTAACACCTTATACAGAAAGTACTTCTTCATGTCAGATCAAATTAATCTCTCTGATCTGGGAAGAATGTTTCAGGGAAGCAATGAACATCCCAATGATTATGTGAAAAGATTCAGGGTTGAAGCCTTGGACTGTCATGATCCAAACGTCACGAAGCAACAACTTGTAGACTTGTGCATCAACGGAATGATCCCGGTCTATAGAGCCTTGTTGGAAAATCTTCGGTTTCAAACTTTCTCAGAGCTTCATGAAGCATCCAAACGATCAGCGAATATTGCACCTGCTTTAATGAAAAGAGCAAAGTCTGCAAGGTCGAGGAACCTCGAAGCAATTGACGCCTAGTCAACAATTATTACAATCTCCAGCCTTCAACAAACGTTGTTGCTGAAAAGAAAACCGAGATACAACATCAGAGCGCTTCTCCAACAACCCAGACTTCTCTAAAGGCGCAAAGAAAAGATAACTAATCCTGAAATGCACAAACCTCGACCCGGCATCAACAAATGGGAAAATGATCAAACATGGACTCAAACTTCCATCTTCCCACCGAAGAAGGGATCGAGTTACTGGACTTCTTGGTTCAAGATAATGCAATCTACTGTTCATCAGAGAGAGCCAACTGAAGAAAAAATGGAGAATCCCAGGTACTGTCATCTTCATAGATTCATCAATCATCCAACAAGTAACTGAAATCTTTTGAAGCGTATTTTCAAAGAGAAGGTTGATCCACAATATCTTCAACTGGGGACTAAAGGAGTACACAAGAATCCTCTCCCAATCAGAACCTTTACACTCTCTGAACAACCTATCAAACATGAATTTCTCTATTTGTCGAAGGCACAAAGGAGAGACATGTTCACAGAAATGAATCACATCGTGTCAATAAGTCAATTCCGGAAATATTTCTTAAGCCTCCAGCCACAGACCAAGAGATGTAAGACTGGGACTGCTTACCACAGCCAATCTCAAAAGAAACGAATTTGGAAGAACGTTGATCGATGCTGGCACCGCCATCAACAAAATTCCACTGAAAACCATCGGATCCACATGCATCACTCGATAATAAGCTACTCATGCTCCCATCTCAATCAGAAACCTTGAAGGAACGCTCGGAAATACTTATGGCTACATCACTCTCAAAGTCAACATAAGTTCAACCTGGACAGAAACCAAGTTTCACGTAATCAGGAAGATCCAGGATACGACATATCTTTCAGACGAGCGTGGATCCACGCTAAAAATATAGGTACTTACAAAGCGCCTTTTGTTACACATCTCTCCAACCGAAGAAAGTTCTGATCCAGAAGATTTGGCGGACGTTCGATCATCAGAGCACTTGGAGGAATTGACGAGGTTGAAACAAGAACCTGCAAAAGATGCATAGACATTCATCAAAAGGTCCTGCACTCAGGCACGACAAAGAACAATTTGGGAATTTGTCCATAGCCTTGCAGGAGTGTTCATGTGTGCCACAAAATCAGAAAGCTCTGATGTCTGCACAAGTGTTGAATCCCACTACCACGACTAAAGGAATGTTGAATCAACAGAAGATAGTTGGGACCCAAACAATCAAACCTAAGACATGCTCAAGGGATATGACCCTTCAACGCTCAAGAAGCCTTCAAATTGTACTTCCAATCAAAGAGTACACCTCCGGCGCATCTAGATTCAGCACAAATATCTCGACTATGACACATTGATTCAACACCAGCGCAATCAAAGTGTAACTAAATTACAATCGCTAATTCTTCATTATCACATGATAAGACTTTTGAAGCATATGCAACATCATTCATCCATGGATGGCACAAACTCCTTCAATATACACTTGGGACTTGGTCTTATTGGAATTTGCAATCTGATGTGATTCCATGAAACTTCATCAACGGAACCTCTCTACATCACAAGCCTTGCATGACCAAGGAACTTTTTCTCCTCAAATCCAGAATGGAAACTGCCGTTGTTATCTACCGCAACACATCGATTCCGTGACAAGGAACTTCACAGTAAAGGTTCGGGAGAATTTGGGTTAAACCCTACACCCTCATCTTAGGGACGCTCAACTCATCAATTAGTTCGTGAATGTAAAGGCTCACTGGATGAAGGAGTAAAGACTGTCTCGATAATCATGGGTCTATCCTTTTCGGTCTCTGGAGAAACTCCGACCATAGTATCGGCATCAACAAGCATTTCTGGAGAAAATTCTATCGCGATCCAGCATCAACGACGGTCTCAGGGGAAACATCCTCATGACCAGCTTCATCAACTATCCGTTCTCTGAAGTGTTACTTGATGTATCGGGACTTCTCCAAGCACTAATGATTCATATCAAGGTGTGTAAACATGAAATATGTTCGCATGAAAGTCTTTCCAAAGATTACACAACAGGCTGGCACAATTCCAAGTCTTCTACAAGAAATTCTCATCACCTCTATAAATGAGATACAACATACTTCAGCCCATGGGTTTACAAAAACGTACCAACGAGTGAGGAATGGGACAATACTTCCTCAACGAAAGATGTTCGTCTATTTCTCTTCAACAACATACCAAAAGAGCGCACATCAATCGGACATACAAGCTGAAAGATATGGCCTTTACCGTCAGGTGTACGAAATCTGAAAAATTTGTACAGGATTATAAATTACAAAGGTGCATGGTTCGTTGGCTGACCTATACAACTCCAAATTGAGTGATTCTTTTCTCATGTGATAACTCAGTCTCTTAGCTTCAAAAGTTGGTGTCAAGCATCAAATTACGACGTCGTATGAGGTTCCTACAGCTTCCAGAGCATACAACATGCATGCAGCAATTCTTGGACGGGATTCATAACTTCCACAGTCGATCGGTATCCACCAGGTATTTCCATCAAGTACTTCATCAAGGTACCTCCAAATTCGACCACCTAGGTCTTTGCATCAATTTTTCTAACCGGGTCCTCTATCTAGGTCTTGCCGGAAGAAGGGAATACGAAAGGGGGAGATTTAAAAAGATACCGGAGACTGACGGTCCAATGATCATGACGATTAACTTCACCGTCCAAGACTCTTGGTTCCGGGATCTCCAGTGCTAATCATTTATCATAAAAGGGATGCTACCACCGGGACATGCAACCATGGTAATTACATCATCCTCTCTTGAGAGCAACCTCAGTTATGGTCCCGTGACCACGGTTTCAAAAGTGATGTTTCTACGACTGATAGAAGCAAGATGTCACTGCAAGCACCATGCTCATGTATCAATCAAGGGTTCCTGATCTCAAATGACTCAATAAAATTAAAATTCTTCACCAACCGTTCAAAACACAAGCGAATGGTCTAAAGACACAACACGAGTGTTTTACAACAAGCTTGTCTAAGATGATTTTACACTATCCCGCACAAATCAGCAAGCTGGGAGAAATTTGTGAAGAATCTAGGGATGTGTCATATACCATTCTCTTCTTATTGATGTCCTGTACAACATATCCAAAATTCACATAAATTGGAGAAACAAGCAAAAAGATGTGGCCAAAACTTTGGACTACATGACAGCTAAAAATTTTCTGAAAACCTCCTGAAAGTTTACTGTTTCGTCAATTTCGGCCCTTAAACGTGCTCAAAAGCCGAAAATATTCTTTCACAAAGCTTGGAAATTTTCTGAGGATGAAGAAACATGGGTAGATCACGAAAATCAGACATCAGATGAAGATTCTACAACATTTTCAATGAAGACCTGACTTCTGAATTTTCTGATGACGAATTATGACGAAGTTCTTCATTCATCTACATCTAAATCAGAAGCTACGCTTGCCGCGCGAGATCAGACTTCATCTTCAGCCGCTAGTCTCATTTCCTGAATCCGGCGGCGTTTTGCTGATAAGCTACAAGCCTTTCATCTTCAGCTTTCCTTTTCAGTAATAACTCATCTTGTCCCTTCTTCTCTTTTGCATCCGTTAAGGCTAAGAAAGCGTTGATTCCACTTTGTGAAATTTACATATTTAAAAAAAAAATTGGTTTTTGTGAAAGCTCATAGACAAAATTTATATCATCAGACTGAGGTCTATTTTGTTTGTTCCTTAAACTAACAAACGAACGAGCGTCTGTTCCTAAAACAAGGATTTCTTTTCTTGGGCCCAGACCCATGAATACTAAATCGACCAAGGTTCCATCATTAAATCAGCGGTTCAACACCAATTTATGCTTATTAGACGATGCTCTATCATGCCACTGGTATCTTCGTTCAAGCCGTGGTCCAATCGCGCAATCGAAAATCCGGTAACGTCTTATCTTATGACTAAGTTCAATTGCTTATTTTCGTTCATAACTGGAAAATCACCATTCAGTGCTGACTGAGGAACATGACTGTCCCTCACTAAGCGGGGAACTTAATGTAGATGGTGGATTTTCGACAAAGGCTAAAATCGTAAAACCATAATTGTAGTACTCCTGATCCAACAATCAGATGAGTGTTGAGACTCATGTCTCTCGTCGAAAGCATGAAAGCTCGTGTCGCAAGAATCTCTGACTGAGAATTTTTATATCTCAGAGTATATGTGGATGTGCAGTCTCTCATCTAAGGCAACGACATATCTCATAAATACTGAGCAATCTCAGTAATTAATTCTATACAGAATCGAATGATTGGACGTCTCCTAGATAGCTTTCCTGCTAGTATAGAGCAACAACGTCTTCAGGATACAACAATGTTTTCCCTGACTATATAAAAGGAATATGACGTTTCAACAAGCTCATATTTCTCAATTCTTAGATAATTAATGCTCCTAGACAGCATGCCTGCTAGTATATAGCCATCAATTAATTATCTCTAATTGTTAACTGAATATTCAACAATATTCTACGATTCTTCGTAATATTTCGTCACTTCAATTCATGGTTCTTCCCAGCAGAATTTCACGGGTTAGTAATAAATATTTAACGTACGGGCATTTGAGCAGCTACCGAGTAAGCCCCGACTAAAATGGTGCGAGTGTACTCAGCAATAATGCACAAACGAGCACCTGAATGCGCAAACGAGTATTCCAAAGAACGAAGGAACGGTGAACCTATGCAAGATAGGAAGAAAAATAATAAAAAAAAAATATTGGCAAAGGCGCCTGGGGACTGGGCTCGCCGGCTGGTCAGTCACGTCGTGGCCAGTCCCACGCCCAATTTTATATTTTATCATATTTTTATTATTTTTCCCTGATCTCATGAAAATCCCTTCATTTGAACAAATCTCCTTCGTCTCAAGGAAACTCCCCAGTCTCATGGTGTTTCCTCGTATCAAAGAAATAATAAAATTTAGGAAAGGTGTCTCGGGACCGAGCCCACTAGCCGGCCGGCCATGCCCTAGACGTGGCCGGTCCCACACCTCATGACTCCTTATTATTTTATTATTTCCCTCATCCCATGAAAATTCCCTGATTTCATGATATTTCCCTCAACTCATGAAATTATATAAATAAGGGAGAAAAACGCACGGGACCCGGGCTCAATGGCCGGTCGGCCATGCCCTAGCCGTGGCCGGTCCCACACGCCCATGTTTTATTATTTTAATATTATTTGTATCCTCAACTCATAGAAACTCCTTCACTTCAAGGAAACTCCCTAGTTTCAGCGAACTCCTTGAATTCATGAAATTTCTTTCAAGTCATGAAAATAATATAAAATTAGGAAAACTCGTGGGGCCTGGCCCTAGCCGGCCGGTCATTCCCTAGCCGGTCCCACACGCCCCATATTTTATTATTATTATTATTTTTTATGCTTCCCTCATCTCATGAAAACTCCTTGATTTCAACAAATTCCTGGGTTTCAACAAACTCTTTGATTTTATGATATTTCCCTTAAATCATGAAAAATATTACTACCTCCATTTCTGGAAAAGTGTTACTTTCACTTTTTCAATTTGGCTTATTCTTAGGCTAAAATGAAAAAGTGAAAGTAACACTTTTCCAGAAACTGAGGGAGTATAAAATTAGGAAAAGTGCCTTGGGACCGGGCTTTTTGACCGGCCTCCATGCCTTGGCCATAGACGGTCCCACACTTCATGATTTACTCATTATTTTATTATTTATTCCTTCATCTCATGAAGTTTTCCCGGTTTCAGCAAAAATCCATGATTTCTTCATATTTTCTCAAAATGATTGCTCAAACGCACAACAGAAAATGTCGAAACTCTCAGGAATGAGACACAGACGTTATGGTGACACGGGCATGTCTCCTTGACCGACCAAGGCCGTGCTTGAGGCTTGCAGAAAGCCGATCCCACGTGTTTTAACAATTTTGACCTAATTTTCTCAATTGCTCATATTGGGTCCAACCTCTTCTCAACCAACTGGGAGATTGCTCAAACGACCAACAGCTGGTCCCATGACCACCATGGGCCGGTATCATGCCCCCTTGGTCGGTCCCTCATCTCTCCATAATCAGGTTTTACTACCTAACGCTCACATGAGAACTATTTTAATAAATGATTAAACCAGCATTTAATCATCCTTTCACCAACTGGTCTTCGGAAGACTTTGGTATTTTGCTCACTTGAGCATCTGGGCGCTTCATGGTCGATTCGTAATCCCATAAATCCGATCCCTCCTTCACTCTATGGTTGATTTTCAATAAATCATCAATTGATCAAACATTAGGGTTTCGAATCTAGAGCTCTGCAAAAACATAATTTTGAGCAGATTCAAACGTCAATAATTTTACAATGATCCTGTGATTAACACTTTAATAATTATGATCGGCTCAGACGCCAGCATTTTAAATTAGCCTTTTCATCAAATGAACAACATTTGCTCAGACGAGCAATATTTGCTCAGTCCATGAATATGGGTTCAACTATCAATATTCAATAATTCATCAAATGAGAAACATTTGCTCAGACGAGCAATATTTGCTCAGACCATGAATATTGGTTCACCTATCAATATTCAATAATTCATCAAATGAGCAACATTTGCTCAGACCATGAATATTGGTTCAACTATCAATATTCAATAATTCATCAAATGAGCAATATTTGGTCAGACGAGCAATATTTGCTCAGACCGTGATTGGTTCAACTATCAATATTCAATAATTCATCAAATGAGCAATATTTTCTCATGAGCAACATTTGCTCAGACGAGCAATATTTGCTCAGACCATGAATATTGGTTCAATTATCAATATTCAATAATTCATTAAATGAGCAATATTTACTCATACGAGCAATATTTCCCCAGACCATGAATATTGGTTCAACTATCAATATGCAATAATTCAAATGAGTAACACTTTCTCAGATGAGCAACATTCGCTCAGTCCATGAATATTGGTTCAACTATCAATATTCAATAAGTCATCAAATGAGCAGTATTTGCTCAGATGAGCAATACTTTATCATATTGACTATTAATATTCAACAGTTTATCAAACGAGCAACATTTGCTCGTACGAGCAATATTTTCTCACGTTAACAATCAACATAATTATATCTTTGTCGCAGCAGACATGTTCAACTCATGAGTCTCGGAATATTTGTAAAACACGTTTGACTCAACAATATACGGACTCATCATCCCATGAAGTCAGCAACTGACTCCACAATCACGAGATGTCAATCATGTCACATGGGGGGATATTAACTAAGGTTTTGGTCTGGAGGTCTACGGCACGTGTGTTCATACACACGATGAGAATGTGAGCAAGTCGTGCAATCAGTTGAAGGAGCTAGCAAAGTAATGGATGGAAAATCAACCAAGTCTCCGCACGATGAGCAACTGGTTTTGACACGATTTTCCACTTCCCCACTCTTTGACTTAAACAACTGTCACACTTCATGGGATCAAGGTGTTTACAATTCCAGCAATATAAATAAGTCTCTGAATCCTGATTGAAAAACACAAGAATTTCTCGACAAGTTCACATAGACAATCTTTCGTCTACACGAACACATCTTCTGAGCAATCACTCTTAACTGAGTAAAATTCAATCATTAAGAACTTTCTTACGCAGAATACACAACACACCTACAATCTCAATCACCATTGATCTCACACATTTCTCAGGTTCCCTCCTACAGATCAGCCCATCCTCCCTTGTGACCGAATTGACTCTGGAACGGCCATTGTCTTGGTTTAGGCCAGCGTCATACAGATTGATCTCTCTAACTTAAAGCACTCCCTTCTTGCAGTGCATCTGTGTGAGGTTGAGCATTTGCTCGGTTCAAGGAGTCTCCTCCGCACGGTCATCTCCTCAATTCCGTAAAACCAACAAATCATTTTTCCCCATCTACAGTAAATACCCGTTACCACAACTACAACCAGCATCTACTCAAAGCCATGTTGGGCCAAGTTCCGGCTTAGCTCGCTCGTGGAGTCACCCCACAGTGTAATCTTCACATTAACATCGCTGCAGGGTAAAAAAAAAATACTCAAGATTATTGACCATCCAAATAGTTTTCTGAACATCTTGAATATGCGTACCCTCTAAAATTATAGATATTTGGTGAACTGTTTAGCACACTTGTATTTAGGTTCTGAAGAGTTAGGTCGGGCATTATAGATTCTGTCAATTTGCTCTCTTAATTTCTTGTAAAGTTTTTAGGCTGGTAAGAACACCGATCGACCGTATCTGCTTCACCATAAGAAGTGAAAAATTACTAAAATTACATTGGGGACAGAACTAATGCTATGGAAAATGGGATGTTTCAAAGATCTTACCGGTGAGGTATGTGTTAATTTAAGCAGCAAAAGAAAACTTGTTGGGTGGCATCCATAGGCTTAACCTCAGCATTCCACTCAACAAAAAGGAGTCATTTCTAGTAGGGAATTTCCTTTTTCAGGAGCAAGATTCAATTTCGAAGTGAATAAATTACACCCACGTGCAGGAAAAGTTCAAATTTTCAAATAAGTTCTCTAGGAATCACTCATGTAGCTGATCTCCTTGTCACAGTGAAAATGTTAATATTTGTTGGAACCTAAGCATCAAGAGGTCCAAGCTTGTGACCTCATTGGTGCCGATATAGTAAACTTCATCAATACTTCCCCTTTCACCGTGTTAGTTAGCTGATTGGATGTCTTGTAGGCGCTCACTGATACAGACTTCGAGGTGCTAGATGTGATTCCTGCCGCCATTGATGGATACTAAATGGTTCGAAAAAATTATATAGTCAGACATAGGGAAATAGGCAAATCAAAATATGGTAGAGGGATCGATAAGTATAAACAATAAAGCATTTGGTCGAGAAAATACATCAATACAAATTAAATTACATGTTGTTACGGAGAAGTAGGCAATAGCATTAGGTGTGGGAAGTTTTAGCAATGAATCTGATTCATAGTGAAACTTAGTGCAACTTTATATAAGTTGCTCTTTTTTTGTGAATCGTATTTATCATGAATTTTAGGAGCAAATAACCGGAGTTTGTAACCGTTATGATTTAATATTGGAATCTGTAACCGGCGGTGGTCTATTGAAGGTATACATCATCTATATTACGGGATAAGTATGGGATTTTTGTAACCGCTAATGCTTTGGTCAATGAGGAGATATCATCTTTAAAATGCTTTTTTATAATCGTATTTATCGTGAAACTGTGGACGGTCTGCATGTAAAGAACATATTTGTGGTTCAATCGTGACGGACCTTTGTGTGCCTAAATTATATCTCTAAATATATAAGAGTTGTTCGATCTGGATCGTCTTTTATGTGTCCAAACTATAGATATCCGTTGATTGGTAAAAACACCACCGTACCTTATAATATAGATAGACTAGGATATGACTCGTGCCATAACGGCACGGAGCTACGGTTTGTATTGGTTTTGGTTATATATTTTTTTCTTTGGAGAATACCATGAGCTGAGCGTAGGAAATTTCGGGGAATGGTAATCTTTCTTAAACTGAATTCAAACCTTTGATCGATATTATTAACATCAACGAGCGCTTTCTTATTGAATGGTGATTAGGATGTCCATATATTGATGTACATTGGTACATTGATATTTATTTATATATATATATACAAAGAGTAATATTTTTGGTGGTTAAGATATCCAATGTAAGCGTGTACACTGGAACTCCATCCAGTTTCATTTATTATAATTGATATATATAATCATCCATTCGTAACTGTTGCAAATAATACCAACACACTTGAAAATCTAAAGTCCCAAGCGGGAACTCATAGAAATCCCTAGTTTGATAAAATTAACTTGTCGATTGCATTCCAAATTACAAATGCAGTTTAGTCATCATTTAAATAGATTGTTATTTTTTGCTAAAAATAATCAATGCAATTTTTTTCGAAATTCAAAAAGTTGAATCTTCGCTGGGAACTTTTCTTTCATATCCTTAAAAAGTGTTATATCTGCATTAATTTTTGTAACCGCTAATTGTCTTCAAAAATGATTACTGACCGTGTGCTCGTATCAATGTATAATTGGCATGTAGATTTCAATCCGCATTTTAGGAATATAAAGAAGGGTCTAGATTAATTCAGATATTGATTTTACCTAAGACAATAAGTTATATTTTTAATGAACATTTATTGGAAGTTATTCCTCTCATTTAATGTCAAACCGTTACTTTTATTCTAAATTAAACGTCCATTAACTTAACTCTTAATTTAATCTTCCGTGAGATCGTTACAATTTTTTCTCACTATGTATAAATAATTTAAGATGACCTTCTAAGATAATAACAAATACTCACTTTGTAAACCATCAAAATGTTATAAATATGAAGAGATGTAATTTCAAGGTTTATATGATACAAAGAATTAAAAGAATAACAAATATAATCAAGAAACTTCAATCCATTTGATACAAACATGTACATGACTCTAATCCAACTAAGAGTGTGAACAATTAAGAAATGTTATTTACCGACCATAGTTAAGGGCATAACAATGAAACCGCCGTTTTTTTCGTCATTTATTTTCACTCCATGTAAATCCTATGATTTTGGCCTGAAGAAGTCAAAGTCTAATTAGACAATTCCCTATCCAGAGAAAAATAAAAAAAACTGTAAAAAGAATAGAAATTAAATGGTATGGTATTAGAAAAAAACCTAACATAAGAATGAAAATGAATAGATAGCAATCATATTTGATCAATATCTTTTGACTGCGAATGAAAAAAACAAAATTGAGATAACAAAATACAATATTAATGAAAATAATTAAAGAGAAATTAAACTAATCAAACACAATATTTGGTCAGTATCTTTTGACTGCATAAATGACATAAAAATTAGGCGTGAGGCACCATGAATCCATTGATGTTAAACAAAAATTTAAAGAGAAAATCTAACAACAATTATCTCAATCAACGAAAACAGTAGTGAATCATACCTTGGGAACAGAGTTGTGCAAAGGATGAACCTATGGGAAGGAACTTGATTATAAAAGGGATTAAATTAAGAGTTAAGTTAATGGGAGGAATGTAAAAGTAACGGTTTGACATTAAATGGGAGAAATAACTCCCAAATAAATGCATATTAAAAATCTAATTCATTGTCTTAGGTAAAAGCAATATGTGAATTAATTTTTAGCTCAATATGGACCATTCTTTTATATGCCAGAAATGTAACTGAATAACTTAGATATGTGCCTCAATCTGGACCATCCTTTATTATCAAAACTGTACATCTCGGTCCAAATAAAAAAAAACATTGTCCCTTATAATATAGATATTTGATCAGTACCTTTTGACTGCATAAATGACATAAAAATTAGGCATGGGGCACCATGAATCCATTGATGTTAAACAAAAAATTAAAGAGAAAACCTAACAACAATGATCCAACTAAGAGTATGAACAGTTAAGAAATGTTATTTTCCGACCCAAATTAAGGACATAACAATGAAATAGTCGTTTTATTCGTCATTTATCTTCACTCCATGTAAATCCTATGATTTTGGCCTGAAGGAGTCAAAGTCTAATTGGACAATTCCCTGCCCAGAGAAAAATAAAAAAAAAATGTGTAAAAAGATAGACATTAAATGGTATGGTATTAAAAAAAACTAACATAAGAATGAAAACGAATAGAAAGCAATCATATTTGATTAGTATCTTTTGACTACAAATGCAAAAAAAAAAATTGGAATAAAAAAATAATATTGATGAAAAGAATCAAATAGAAACTAAACTCATCAAACACAATATTTAATCAGTATTTTTTTAATGCATCAATGACATAAAAATTAGGCGTGAGGCACCATGAATTCATTGACGTTAAACAAAAAATTAAAGAGAAAGGCTAACAACAATTATCTTAATCAACCAAAACAATAGTGAATCATGTCTTGGGAATAGAGTTGTGCGAAGGATGAACCTTTAGGAAAGAAATTTGATTATAAAAAGGATTAAATTAAGAGTTAAGTTAATGAGAGGAATAAAATGAAGTAACGGTTTGATCAGTAAACTCATCAAATACAATATTTAATCAGTATCTTTTGACTGCATAAATTACATAAAAATTGGGCGTGAGGCACCATGAATTCATTTATGTTAAACAAAAAATTAAAAAGAAAAGTTTACAACAATTATCTTAATCAACCAAGACAATAGTGAATCATACCTTGAGAATAGAGTTATGTACATAATGAACCTTTGAGAAAGGAATTTGATTATAAAAAGGATTAAATTAGGAGTTAAGTTAATGGGAGGAATAAAAGTAATGGTTTGATATTAAAAATTTAATTCATTGTCTTAGGTAAAATCAATATGTGAATTAATCTGGACCCTTCTTTATATGTCTAAAATGTAGATTGAAAATCTTAAATATGTAGATCAATCTGGACCATTCTTTATATGATAGAAATGTAACGAATAACTTAAATATGTATCTCAATATGGACCGTCCTTAATGTGTCCAATATGTAGATCTCCGTCTAAATAGAAAAACACCATTATCCCTTATAATATAGATAGATATATTTTATTAGTAGATCCATGATCTGTTTTGTCCTGGGCTATCTAATCTATATACAATGGTTGATTACCCCATGATATTTTTATTTTTTCTTCCTTTTATCACATCCGGTTAGAAGATTGTGGACCGGAGTTTATTTAGCGTTATGAACATCAAATATTAATCATCATTCATTTTATACTATTTCAATTTTTCTTCTTTTTGTGTATCTCATGCTGCTGCCGCAATACTTAACGACACGTTTTGGTGGTGGACATGGAAATTCAAATGTTGAACTGTATCTTTACGTGATTAGTTCTTTTTTATTTCTATGTTTATTACTATTTGTCTTTTGATTTTAGGGTTTGCCTTGAAAGGGAAACAGTGATGATAGCGATTTTCACTCATGATAATTACAATTTTCACTCACTGATAACTATGGTTTTCACTAGACACGACCAATTATTAATTAAGGAAACTGGAATTCTCATCGAAAATTGTAATTCTCACTGATCAAAATACAGTGTCACGGATAAAAATTAAAAGTTTCACTAAAAAACTGGAATTTTCACCAATCTAGTAACGTGTGAAAATTGGATCTTTCACAAAGTCTATTGGTGAAAAGTTGAATTTCCTAGGTCTCCCTGGGTGATCACTGATTCAGTGGGGTTTGTTGGGCCCGTTATAACAAATTTTCTTGTTTTTTTTAACGAGAGCCGGAGACAAACAAATGAACCGGATAAAAAGGTAAAACGAATTATTTAAAGAAAGATTGTTGGGAACGGCACAAACCGAGGTAAAAGAAGGAGACATTAACGGGACGAAGTCAAAACAGTTAATTATTTTCGGAATATTTTTAGGAATTATTATCCTACTAACTCCCGTAAACAAAAAACTAAAAAAGACTCATTTTAGGAAAAGTTTTAGGAAATATCCAATTATTCACATCGGATTTATGAAGTACGAATTCTTTTTTTATTTGGATAAAAGGTTACGGTCGTAATTTGATTTTTCTTTTAATTGATTTTGGGCTACTCATATAATCAATTTAAATGGTGGGTCTTGGATAGAGAATCTAATTTTTTTGGGCTACAAATATTTTTTCCCCATATATATACTATATATTATTATATTGATGCAATTCTGTGTATAAAATAAGAAACTAAAAATTGATTGTAGATTTGATTATTGATTCATGATTGTTTTTGTTTGTTCTTTCCTTTATTCAAGATTATTATTATTATAATAGTGATATAAAAATCGGATTTCCTTCTCCCAGAGTTGACTGAACAGTGGAATGACATCCGATTTCTTGATTATATGAAGGTAGGTGATTTCCAAAGAGATATGCTTAAGCTACAAGCACACCTCAATTTCTGTGGGATAAAACTTACAGATAAATATATGATTCAAAAGGCATTGTCTACTTTACCTTTGTCATATGTTATTCTAGCCAACCAATACCGCATAGAATTTGATAACAAGATAATAACAACTTTCAGCAAGTTGATCAACTTATTACGGGTGGCCGAAAAGCACAATGAAGTTCTAGCAAACAACAATGCTAGATCCCTCGGGAAGAAGAAAATTCCCGAGGCTAACTATGGAAAGGATAACAAGGGAAAACACCCCAAAGAAAAAAGGGTTAAAAATGCTGATTCATATTCTCATGCTCCATACTCACGTGGGGATAATAACCCACGTGGAAGAGGACAAAGGGGCCATGGACGTGAGGGTCATGCGCATGGAGGTCATGGGGGTGGAGGCCATTCAAATACCTGGTCTAGAGATGTTACTTCCGGACCTAGTGGTAGGGGCAACATTGCTGAAAAAACACATAAGAACTCCATGTCTAAGAAGGTCGAGAATGACAATGCACTCTGTTATAGGTGTGGAATTTCCGGACGTTGGTACCAACAATGCAAAGCTAGTGCCAAAGTAGCAGCCAGCTACAAAAAGTAACAGGAATCTATAGATCAAGAAGCTCACTGTGTGGAAGAACATAATCATGCCCCAGATGTCAACTTGACCATTTCAGACTTCCAGGGCAAGAAGAACCATGCCCTTATGGAAACACATGACTTTGATTGATTGTTACTTTTATTTATTTGGTTTTAGTTATACTTTGAACCTAAAAACTTGTTTATTTTCTTGCTTTGTGGTTTAGCAGACTTTGGTTTAAATATTTCTTTCGATGACTTAAACTATGTTAGGTAGCCTTAAACTATCGTTTTTTTTGTTAATGGATCAGTGGTTTTTAATTTTTATGGGTACTTATTTTGCTTTGGATTTAATTTTTACTGTGATAATCTATTGCATGATTGAATTATGTGACCGAATTCTCTGAAGTACCATTTACTTGTAGGAATGTCATCCTCAGAAGAGATTGAGTGCCTAGTTGATAGTGGCACCACACACAGTATTTTAAGAAATAGGAAATTATTTGTTGACCTAATTCCTTATAATTCTTTGTGACTACGATGATTGGATCATCACAAGTGATCATTGGGCGAGGTAATGCTCAATTTTTGTTGCCAAATGGAACAATGATTAAAGTCACGGAAGCTCTATATGCACCAAGAGCTAACTGTACCTTGTTGAGCTTTAAAGATATACGTGCAAATGGTTATCACTTGGAAACTCACTGTGAAAATGGAATTCAATATATAAATACTATCTCTAACACATGTGGAAGAAAACGCATTTTAGAGAAATTAATGAGTCACTCTAGTGGTTTGTACACTACTAGTATTCAGATTATCTTGTTACCAACGATGAACTGTTGAACAGTGACTTATACAAGCTTTGGAACGACCGCTTGGGGCACCCAGGTCGTGATACGATGATCCGTGTTTTAAAGAACTCACACGGACACCCTTTATTTCGAAGTGAAAAGTAAAATGAGACAAAAGACAGTTACGATGCAAAGTAACAACGTCTTCCAGTCACTGCCATCTAAAGCAACTGATGTATAACCTCTCCTTCATTCTACTTCATGGACTTTGTCAAAAGCACACCACTCATTTTAGAAAGCTTGTTCTTTAGCAAAGACAGGAGCAAGACCATCCTATGCTAAAGATACAAAACAAAACATTCCATTTTTACAAAGAATACAAGGTGATATTTTTGGACCTATACATCGAGAGTGCGGACCATTCAGGTATTTTATGGTTCTGGTAGATGCTTCGACCCGTTGGTCATATGTTGCATTACTGTCCACAAAAAATGCTGCCTTTGCAAAGCTCCTAGCACAAATTATACGTTTGAAGAATCACCACCCCGATTATCCAATCAAGTCTATCATACTTGATAATGCTGGAGAATTTACATCTAAAGGATTCGATGATTTATGTATGTCTATCGGAATTGACGTAGAGCACCCTGTACCCCACGTACACACTCAAAATGGTCTCGAATAAGCTACCATCAAAAGGTTATAGATGATAGATAGGGCATTGGTTATGCGTTCCAACCTGCCTATTACTGCCTGGGGGTACACCATGTTGCATGCAACATTACTTATTCGCTTTAGACCCACTATTAGCCAACCATTTTCTGCGTACCAGTTGGTAAATGGATATGAGCCTGATATTTCACATTTACGCATTTTTGGTTGTGCTGTATACGTGTATATTACGCTCCCACAACGTACTAAGATGGGTCCCCAAATATGATTAAGTATTTATGTTGGATATGAATCCCCAAAAATTACCCGCTATTTGGAACCTTTGACAGGCGATCTCTTTATCGCTAGATTTGCGGACTGTCACTTTGATGAGAAAAACTTCCCGTCGTTAGAGGGAGGTATGGAAAAGGATTTCATAAGGGAACGACATGAATTGTCGTGGTATGTACCCACTTTGTCTCATCTTGATCCCTGCACCTACAATGTGAAAGTGAAGTGCAAAGAATTATTGATCTTCAGAATGTGGCAAACTCAATGCCTGATGCATTCACTGATATTGCCAAAGTGACGAGATCACACATACGAGCTGCAAACGTGCCTGCAAGGTTAGAATCCCTATACGGGAAAAGACACCTTATATAGAGGTGTCAAACGTACACTTGGTGGAAGTGTAGCTGAGTCCGTGGCCCGCCAAAGGAAGAGGGGAAGACCATATGGTTCGATGGATACTTACCCAAAGAAGAAAAGAGTGAGAAAGGCACAATCTGATCCATTCATCATCAATACAGATAATCCCTCTCATGAAATTGTCTCTGATTATAGCTATGTCCATGAATCAATACTGGAGGACGCTCCGATGTTTGAAATGATTCCAGAGAACAAATAAATCTCTATGGATTATGAGAGTGCATGCGTGTTGATGGAAAGATCCTCCACACATATTGATGATGCATTTGCATACACCGTTGCTCAAGAGATCATTGAGCACGATGACATCGAACCACGCTCTATTGCAGAATGTCAAAAAAGAACAGACTGGCCTAAATGGAAAGTTGCAATCCAGGAAGAATTAAATTCACTGGCAAAGAGACGGGTATTTGGTGCGGTAGTGCTAACCCCACTAGGTGTAAAGCCCGTAGGAAATAAATGGGTATTTGTCAGAAAGCGTAATGAGAAGAATGAAGTCTTTAGGTATAAGGCTCTCCTTGTGGCGCAAGGTTTCTCACAACGCCCTGAAATTTTTTATGAGGAAACATACTCTCCCGTAATGGACGTCATAACATTCCTCTACTTAGTTAGCTTGGTAGTTTCAGAAGGACTTGAAATGCAGCTTATGGATGTGGTTAGAGCATATCTCTATGGGGATCTAGATTCAGAGATATACATGAAAGTGCCTGATGGCCTTCCATTGCCCGAATCAAGTAACTCTAAACCACGGAGTGCGTTTTGGATTAAGTTGAAACGCTCACTTTACGTATTGATGATGCATTTGCAGATTGATGATGCATTTGCGTACACCGTTGCTCAAGAGATCATTGAGCACGATGACATCGAACCACGCTCTATTGCAGAATGTCAAAAAAGAACAGACTGTCCTAAATGGGAAGTTGCAATCCAGGAAGAATTAAAGTCACTGGAAAAGAGACGGGTATTTGGTGTAGTAGTGCTAACCCCACTAGGTGTAAATCCCGTAGGAAATAAATGGGTATTTGTCAGAAAGCGTAATGAGAAGAATGAAGTCTTGAGGTATAAGGCTCTCCTTGTGGCGCAAGGTTTCTCACAACACCCTGGAATTGATTATGAGGAACCATACTCTCCCGTAATGGACGTCATAACGTTCCGCTACTTAGTTAGCTTGGTAGTTTGAGAAGGACTTGAAATGCAGCTTATGGGTGTGGTTACAACATATCTCTATGGGGATCTAGATTCAGAGATATACATGAAAGTGCCTGATGGCCTTCCATTGCCCGAATCAAGTAAATCTAAACCACGGAGTGCGTTTTTGATTAAGTTGAAACACTCACTTTACGTATTAAAGCAATTCGAGCGGATGTGGTATACCCGTTTAAGTGATTATTTGATTGGGAAGGGATATACAAATAATGAGTTATGCCCATGCGTATTTATAGATAAAACGAGTTCCGGATTTGCAATTATAGTTGTTTATGTTGATGATATGAACATAATAGGTACTCTTGATGAAATAAGAGAAACCGCAAGCTACTTGAAATCTGAATTTGAGATGAAAGATCTTGGGAAAACTCGGTTTTTTCTAGGACTTGAGCTAGAACACCGAGCCTGTGGAATATTAATCCACCAGTCTGCATATGTCCATAAGATACTCGGGCAATTCAATATGGACAAGGTGTATCCTGCTAGCACTCCCATGATTGGTCGAAGTTTAGATGTACAAAAGGCTCCATTTTGTCCAAAGGAAGACGGCGAAGAGGTATTGGAAGCTGAAATTCCCTACCTAAGTGCAATAGGCGCATTATTGTACTTAACACAATGTACTCGACCTGATATATCATTCACAGTGAACTTGTTAGCTAGATATAGATCAGCACCAACTCAGCGTCATTGGAATGGTATAAAGAATGTTCAGATATCTTAAAGGAACCATTGACATGGGTCTATTTTATCCCTATGAGGATGAAATGAGGATTGCTAAATCAACCCCCTACACTGAAACCCCAAATAATGTTTTGGTTGGTTTTGCTGATGTTGGGTACCTCTCTGACCCACATAAAGCTCGATCCCAAACTGGTTATGTATTCACCATAGGGAACACAGCGATATCCTGGAGATCGACCAAGCAAACTCTTGTAGCTACCTCCACGAACCACTCAGAGATCATTGCCCTACATGAAGCGGTTCGTGAGTGTATATGGTTAAGGTCTATCATTACACATATTCGAGGGACGAGTGGTTTGAATTCCACCACTGAAGATCCAACATGCATTTTTGAAGATAATGCATCTTGTATCGAACAGATGAAGCAAGGATATATTAAGGGTGATAATACGAAACATATTTCACCAAAGTTCTTTTACAATCAGCAACAATGGTGTCTCTTAAACATTCAAGTCAACAAAGTACCGTCTGATGAGAATGTGGCATACTTATTTACTAAGTCACTTCCTAAGTCCTTATTTGAAAAGCACGTAAAGAGTATTGGGCTAAGGAAATTGTCCGAACTCCCTTGATTGAAATCAAGGGGAGATAGCGACATCAGGGGGAGTATCTAATGATATGATGTCGACATCAGGGGGAGTGTTGAACTTTTTTTCCCTTCACCGAGTTTATTTTATCCCAATGGGGTTTGTTACTCGGCAAGGTTTTTAATGAGACAACAACAACACCAGGATTATGACTCCCCGATTGAGATTATCTTTTTCCCACAGGGTTTTTATATTTTAGGATTTTCTGAAGAGAAGTGGCCAGCGTTATGAAGCAACTTTACTATGACTCAACACGTTGTACTTTTTTCCCTTCGTCAAGGTTTTGCCCATTGGGTTTTTCCTTGTCAAGGTTTTAATGAGGCAACACATTTGAAGTTCCGCTTTTGAACCGCACAAGGGGGAGTGTTATAGGGCCTATGGTCCATAAATGTGCGGTCTATTAATATATTAGGGTTTTCCCTTTATTCTTGTATAAATAGAATACTTACCTACGTAATGGGGTTCCCTTCTCTGGCTAATAAAAATTCCTTTCTCTCTCTCTTTTCTCTCTCTCTCTATTATTCTTACTCCAATAATATAGTCATTTTTAGATTTTTTTCCTTTATAAAAGATTCAACAAATATAAATCTTATTATTTTATTCTATTCCATAAATATGTTGAATTAATATTTTTTATTTTAATCATAAATGCCAAAAATTAATATAGTAGTTTTCTTTGTCATTTCCAGAACTTTTTTTTCCTTACAAATTTTTTTGCAAATGTAAAACTTATTATTTTATTCTATAATGTTGAGTTGATTTTTTTTTATTTCAGTTATAAATGTAAGAAATTAATATAGTATTTTTTTATTTTCTGTATTTTTTATAATATCTACATGAAATTATAAAAGATTAATATAGTAATCTTTTTTGTCATTTCTATACATTTTTTTTCTTTACAAAAGATTTTAAAAATATGAATCTTATTACTTTATCCGTAAATACGTTGAATTGTTTTTTTTTTAATTTCATTCGTAAATGTAAGAAATTAATATAGTATTTTTCTTTATTTTCTGGAATTTTTATAAAAAATACATGAAATTATAAAAAATTTAAATTTTTTTATTTTATTCCATAAGTATGTTGAATCGATTTTTTATTTATTTTAATCATAAGTTTCCGAAATTAATATAGTAGTTTTCTTTAGTTTTTGGATTTTCACAATAAATACACGAAATTAAAATAACAATTTTTCTAAATAATGATGGCCGTCCGTCGCGTGTGTCCCAACAATCCACCGAATCTACACCGCACATTGTCAGATCAATGTACCACATCTAACGAAATTTCATCCGACAAATACGAATGGTTTCTCAATTAGCCAGCGAGAGCGTGAGGTTATGCTCACCAACCAATAGAAGAGAGGATAAGCTCCACCGGTGCTACTTTTATTCTGGAGTGAGGGATGGTATTGAGTTTCTAGGTTGTCGATTCTAAATAAAATTTAATTTTCAGCAAATTTATAGTTTTATCCTCCCCTTTATTAATATTGACCCAATGGAGTAGTAAGATTGGGAACGGTCGTCTTCTAGTAACACATCGGTCGGTCATCCAATAGATGCCGTGTTTCAAAACTATTCTTCTAGTACCACGTCGGACATCCAACAGATGTCGTGTTTCATCCACAAAAAAAAATGTACCACAAGTTTGATGGGATCCGAGAAACAGATGGAAAGCAAAACTAGGAATTACTAGGTAGTCCAGGAAACCCAGTACTGGTTACTCTCTAATCCACCCCTAGAATAAAATTATCTGCTGGTCCAAAAACATGTTTTTGGACCAGAATATTTATTCCCTAGTCCAAAACGTGTGGGTCACACAAGACAAGTTTTTCAAAAGTACCAAAAATACCCTTTCTGCAACTCCACAAACAAATCAAATTCAGTTTCTTTCTCTTTTTTTTTTTCATCTCAGATTGTTTTCTCTGCTCCTGCGTTTTGGTTCATCACAGTATTTTATCTCGTAAATCACAGCTATTATCTCGTAAATCATCTGGGCTTCGAAATCAGATTCGAACAAGGTATTTATCTCGTAAATCATCTTCCTCTGCTGTTGTTCTTGGAATGTTGATGAATAATTAGGTTTATTCTGATCCGATTTCTATCAGAATAGTTGTCTATGATGTACATTGTTATCTTTCTTTTATGATTTCAGTTTTGTGATGATTTATATTGTTCAATTCAGTTTCCGTTCGATTTACATTGTGATTTTTGTGTGTTTCAATTAGGTATCTTAAAATCGAATTAGGTTAATCTCAGATTCGAACAATGTATGTTACTATAATCATCTGTTTCTCTTTGGTTTTCTCTGCTCCTGCGTTTTGGTTCATCACAGTATTTTATCTCGTAAATCACAGTTATTATCTCGTAAATCATCTGTGCTTCGAAATCAGATTCGAACAAGGTATTTATCTCGTAAATCATCTTCCTCTGCTGTTGTTCTTGGAATGTTGATGAATAATTAGGTTTATTCTGATCCGATTTCTATCAGAATAGTTGTCTATGATGTACATTGTTATCTTTCTTTTATGATTTCAGTTTTGTGATGATTTATATTGTTCAATTCAGTTTCCGTTCGATTTACATTGTGATTTTTGTGTTTTTCAATTAGGTATCTTAAAATCGAATTAGGTTAATCTCATATTCGAACAATGTATGTTACTATAATCACCTTTTCTCTGTTATTGTTCTGTTTTAGTTTCTTTGTAATCTGATATAGGTTTGTTTTACTGTATTTTTTGATATAGGTTTGTTTTGTTAGATAGATCGTGTAGTAATTTTGTATTCTCTTTTTGATATAGCTGCAGTTCTTCTATTTATAAAAGATGAAACTCAAAACATATTGATATGTTGTAAAATATATTCTACATGTTACATACAAATACATATCAATATGTATAACGTATAGGAATTCAGAGACTTAGTTATTCTACATGTTACATACCAATACGTACTACATATAGCCTGCGCTCTTTAGTATGTATCGTGCAATACAGTAGATGCCAATACATATCAATATGTATAACTTATATCCATTCAGAGACTTAGTTAATTTTTGGATCATTTACAGGGTTAACATGTCTGACGTTGGTCCCAAACCAGACTTCTCCATCTATTCTCATGTATACCATAAGCAATATCATTTTGCATATGAGGTTACATCGTTTTCAACTTTAGAGGATTTGAAATTTTGCATCTGTAATATGTGGAGCTGGTTGACTCCATCGACTATTCTGGTTAACTATTTCCAGAATCAAGCGATAGTTCCTATTCTTGCCGATGTAACACTCCAGGGCATCTCTGCATTACATTCTTCAAAGCAATCAGCTTTCTTTGATTTGCACGTGGATGTAATTTCAAATGGCGCGTCTAGGCGTATGGAAGTTGACAGTAATGCAGACTTAGTTGTCAGTGCAAAGAATAGTTATTTGAAAGAAGGTAAAGAAGCCCCAAGAGTGTTTTTTTCAGATGGTTGGGATAAGATTTTGGATGATACAGATCAATTATTCTATGGTGGTGTTGATGCCGTACGTATAGCATGCCAAAAATACTGCATGAGAACTGGATATGAGGTAATTAAGAATAAGAATGACCTTGAGAGATTCACCGCCGTATGTAGTGTGAAAGGTTGTTCATGGAAGCTTCACGCAACTGCCATTGGTAGTTCTATTGATGTTTTTAAGATAAAGGAATATGTGGGAAGGCACACCTGTGGCGGTGGTTATATGTTGAAGAATCCAAGAGTTACAAAAAAACTCATGAACAGTCTAATTCATGAGATGGTCAGGCACAACCCTCGCATAACACCAGCAGAGATCATAGATTATCTTAAAGTTAGTGGTGGCATTGAAATCCAGTATCACCACGCATATCATGCAATTGAGTTGTCGCATAAACAGATTTTTGGTAATAATGTTAAGTCGTACACTGATCTTGCTTGGTGGGTGAATGCTGTTAGGGAAACAAACCCTGGGTCATTTATTGATTTCGATTTCAATGATGCTACAAAAAGATTCAATAGACTTTTTGTTTGCTTTGGATCTTGTATAGAGGGATATAAACTATGTCATCCCATGATTTTCTGTGACTGTACATTTCTCACTGGAACTTTTAAAGGAGGTCTTATGGCAGCAACATGTCTTAATGGTAATCAAGGTAACTGGTTCTTTTTTTTTTTTGATATGTAGTGTCTGGTAGTTAGATCACTCATATTGATCTTACTTCACTATCTGACAATGAGTATTGACCATACTACATACTACATATTGACCTTACTGAGTATGAGATAAACCATACTGCATGTGAAAATGTAGTGTCAATCAGTTGCTTAACATGTTATTATGTAGTGTCAGGTTTTCACATATCAACAAAGAGGTAAACCAACTGCATGTCAATATGTAGTGTCAATATTAGTTGCTTAACATAACTAGTAATTCCTTTTTGCAGGATTTTATCCGCTTGCGTTTGCTTTAGTACCTGGTGAAGACAATATCAGCTGGGAATGGTTTTTCAAGAAACTGAAGGAGGCTTTGAATGATGATCGCCCAATCACTTTTATGACTGACCGAGGTGAAGGGTTGGTTAAATATATTTCCAAAGAGTTCCCTGATTCTCATCAAAGATATTGTTACTTCCATTTGGACAAAAACTTACCTATCGCAAAGTCTGACGAAAAGTATAATGAAGTGACCGATGCTTTCCGAAAGGCGACATATGCTCTTTCTCCTGCAACATACGAGGAAGGTCTTCAAGAAATGGTTAATTTGGGAAGGCCTTGGGTTGCTGACTACTGCCGCAACATTCCAAAAGAAAAGTGGTCCAATGCTTTCTTCAAGGGTTGTAGTTATGGTTACACTTCATCTAGCGTTGCTGAATCGTTCAATAGCTGGATTAACAAAGAGAAGAAATTACCTGCGTGTGCGTTCGTTGACTCGATCAGGTTTGTATCAGTTTCCTTAGTCACAGTACAAGCTTATATTAGTTTTCTTTTTGTAACAGTATTAGCATATATGTTCTGTTAATCTACGTATATTTTTGTATAACAGACTTTCCTATCCCCTTGTCGTGTAGGATACGTATGATGGAAATGATGTCAGAACGTCGTGAAGAGAGTCTCTTGATGGACCCAGAACTTCTAACCCCTACGTATCAAGCCTTGCTTGAAATACACATCCAAATTGGCCGTCCCTGGAAAGTTAGCCAGTCAGATGCTAATCGTTATGAAGTGCATTCTCCAAGGTTAGCGTTTACCCCTAATCTCTATCATCTGAATGTTATTTATTTTCTCTTTCTTTTTTTTAAGTACCATGTTTCTGTGAGAACATATAAATATGTACTGTGTATATTAGGTGTACTGAAAAATAACACATGAATATGTATTGTGCAGATCTCATATGGTAGATCTAGAGAGAAAAACTTGTACTTGCCAACGATGGCGCGTTTATGGTTTTCCATGCTCGCACGCTACTGCAGCTATTACTAGATCTGGAGGAAGGATTCTTTATTACGTTGAAGATTATTTCAAAGTTACTACTTTTCGTAAGCTATATTCAATAGATATTAGACCCGTTCCTAACCACGATAGGTATGTGTTTAATCAGTACATTTTGTCAGCTATTACTAGATCTGGAGGAAACTGTCAACATAAACTTACTTACATATGGATGTTACATACTGATATGTAATGTTAGATACCACTACATTTTTTTATATTTGTTTTTCAGGAACAATATACCGTGTACATATTCATATGTAGTTGTGGTTCATTCCATTTATATGATACTGTTTTTTTCTCACAGGCCCGATGAGTATCACGTAGATGATATCGTTCTCCCAGCAGAAGTAATTAGGTCTGCACCAGGCAGGAAAAAGGGGAAACGTTTTAAGTCTGCATTTGAGACTAGTAGAAAATCTTTCAAGTGTTCAAACTGTAATTTGAAGACTCATCACAACAAGGCAACATGCAATCTTATCCGACAGTATGAACTTTCTGAAGAATGATTTTGTGTCAGGTATGTATTTCAGTCAGATACATATTAATGTCTTAATTAAGTAAGTTTGATACAATACAATGTACTTTTTTAAGCAAGTAGTGTTCTGATTTCTCTTTTTCTTTTATCACAGGCTTGAAGGTGCAGCAGAATGTTATATCGATGATGTTGCCAGATTCCTTTTCCACAATTCTTTCCTCTAGCCCTTGTTCTATTCTACCGTTTTTCTTTTTGATTTTGTCAGTACCAACTGAATTTGGTTAATAAGTATTTCATTTACAGTACATACATTACAAGTGTACTGAAAATACTGTTTTTGTTGTTTCTTAGAACATCTTTTGGTTTTTGAAACATTATAAATCTATCAAAATGTAGTTATTGTAGTTATTTTCGAATAATGAAATATGTTTTTAAGTCTATAAAAATGTCATTATCTATCAGCAGTAGTGAAGTATTTACATACTGAAATTACATGTCAGTATTGTAGTGTTAGTATCTACCACTACATACTGATATGTAGTGGTTGTAGTGTAACCATACTAGATGTTTGTAACAAGAAAACAATTAAATATGTACTGGTTTGTGGTTTAACCATCTTCCACTAAGATTATTTAGAACATCTTTTGGTTTTCCAGCTGATTCACCATCTTCACGGGGGTCGAGGGGGAAGCGCCCCCTCGTATCAACAACACAAAATCATGTTTAAGTAACACAATTGAAATATCACTACATTAAAGTTAAACCCAAATTCAAATTAAAAATCACTACATATTAGATATATGTTTTTGAACATTCTTGAACTCATGAAATGAAATGAAACCAAGAATAAAAAGAAAAGAAAATAGTTAAATAGTGATATGTACTGTCAGATTACTTTTAGAAAGTAAGACTATTTTTATGTCATCTGCCAACTGATTTCCGGTGGAGATGCTTTCAGCAATTTGCATGCTAACGGGACCCTTTTGTTACGAATCTTCGCTTGCACTTCTTCATCATCTCCCAAAGGCACTCCCACATATTTTCTTTTTGACATCATCTTCATAAAATGCATCACAAACAGTAGACAGTCTGGCGATCCCCCTTGTTGAGGTGCTTCACATTCATTCACTATTACATTCTTCATTGTTACTTTGTCCTTCTCCATCAAGTACACGTTGATAGGTACGTACATGTAATCTGCCATTTTGCAGGCGTGTGGATAACAAATACCTCCCCATTCAGCCTTAGAAGAATTGTAGTGGTTGAACACCATTTTTTCGCAGTCATACTCAAGTAGCGTCCAATGAAGATTGTGGTGGCACATTGGTACAAGAATCTTCTTGATACTTTCATCCATCGCCAATATTGGTTTGTAAACAGAATCATGTGCTGCTCCTTTGAGGTTATCCGGGAACTCGACATTGTACTGAAAACATGGATGTACTTGAAATAGTTTATATCTAATTTTGTTTTATGCAATATTGATATGTAGTATACCTACCCCTACATACTTTTTTAATTTTTGAATATGTGCTGTAGTAAATATGCAGTGTAAGATAACAACTTACCCAAGCGGATGGATCCAGATGCAACACAGGCAAGTATTTCCTGTATACTTCGTGCATCGGTTGCTCATTCTGAAATTTGGTGTTAAGCTTGTATTGTGCGTAGTTGAGAAGATCTTGTTCTAATAAATCGTTCTGCACCAAGTCATCAACTGTAGTTCCACTTACACAAAGACCACCTTCTCCCACTCTCCAAGCAATTGAGCTAGAAAATAAACGACGTAAATGTTAGTATTCTTTGTGTAACAGTACATACTGATATGTCTTTCTCAGTATTTTTTATACAAATATGTATGTATATCAAAAGTACATACACAAACTAATAGTACAGATCAATATAAAAGTGTCAATTGAGAACTCACCTAAGATTTTTTGCATTATTGATGTATGTGGAAAGAATACTCTTTTGTTCATAGTTCATGTCATTATAGAATGGTGATTTAGTCAGTTTCCGGAAATACTTGCGCAATTTAAGCTTTCTCTTTTTGTTTAGTGGTAGTGCTTCTGCAGCTGCAGCTTTCGGTCCTTTATATGATGGTGAGAACTTACTTCCACTCTCATATATATCATCTACCTTCTTTGCGTATGAGATAAACCATACTGCATGTGAAAATGTAGTGTCAATCAGTTTCTTAACATGTTATTATGTAGTGTCAGGTTTTCACATATCAACAAAGAGATAAACCAACTGCATGTCAATATGTAGTGTCAATATTAGTTGCTTAACATAACTAGTAATTCCTTTTTGCAGGATTTTATCCGCTTGCGTTTGCTTTAGTACCTGGTGAACACAATATCAGTTGGGAATGGTTTTTCAAGAAACTGAAGGAGGCTTTGAATGATGATCGCCCAATCACTTTTATGACTGACCGAGGTGAAGGGTTGGTTAAATATATTCCCAAAGAGTTCCCTGATTCTCATCAAAGATATTGTTACTTCCATTTGGACAAAAACTTACCTATCGCAAAGTCTGACGAAAAGTATAAGCAAGTGACTGATGCTTTCCGAAAGGCGACATATGCTCTTTCTCCTGCAACATACGAGGAAGGTCTTCAAGAAATGGTTAATTTGGTAAGGCCTTGGGTTGCTGACTACTGCCGCAACATTCCAAAAGAAAAGTGGTCCAATGCTTTCTTCAAGGGTTGTAGTTATGGTTACACTTCATCTAGCGTTGCCGAATCGTTCAATAGCTGGATTAACAAAGAGAAGAAATTACCTGCGTGTGCGTTCGTTGACTCGATCAGGTTTGTATCAGTTTCCTTAGTCACAGTACAAGCTTATATTAGTTTTCTTTTTGTAACAGTATTATCATATATGTTCTGTTAATCTACGTATATTTTTAGTATAACAGACTTTGCTATCCCCTTGTCGTGTAGGATACGTATGATGGAAATGATGTCAGAACGTCGTGAAGAGAGTCTCTTGATGGATCCAGAACTGCTAACCCCTACGTATCAAGCCTTGCTTGAACTACACATCCAAATTGGCCGTCCCTGGAAAGTTAGCCAGTCAGATGTTAATCGTTATGAAGTGCATTCTCCAAGGTTAGCGTTTACCCCTAATCTCAATCATATGAATGTTATTTACTTTCTCTTTCTTTTTTTTAAGTACCATGTTTCTGTGAGAACATATAAATATGTACTGTGTATATTAGGTGTACTGAAAAATAACACATGAATATGTACTGTGCAGATCTCATATGGTAGATCTAGAGAGAAAAACTTGTACTTGCCAACGATGGCGCGTTTATGGTTTTCCATGCTCGCACGCTACTGCAGCTATTACTAGATCTGGAGGAAGGATTCTTTATTACGTTGAAGATTATTTCAAATTTACCACTTTTCGTAAGCTATATTCAATAGCTATTAGACCCGTTCCTAACCACGACAGGTATGTGTCTTTAATCAGTACATTTTGTCAGCTATTACTAGATCTGGAGGAAACTGTCAACATAAACCTACTTACATATGGATGTTACATACTGATATGTAATGTTAGATACCACTACATTTTTTTATATTTGTTTTTCAGGAACAACATACCGTGTACATATTCATATGTAGTTGTGGTTCATTCCATTTATATGATACTGTTTTTTTCTCACAGGCCCGATGAGTATCACGTAGATGATATCGTTCTCCCAGCAGAAGTAATTAGGTCTCCACCAGGCAGGAAAAAGGGGAAACGTTTTAAGTCTGCATTTGAGACTAGTAGAAAATCTGTCAAGTGTTCAAACTGTAATTTGAAGACTCATCACAACAAGGCAACATGCAATCTTATCCGACAGTATGAACTTTCTGAAGAATGATTTTGTGTCAGGTATGTATTTCAGTCAGATACATATTAATGTCTTAATTAAGTAAGTTTGATACAATACAATGTAATTTTAAGCAAGTAGTGTTCTGATTTCTATTTTTCTTTTATTACAGGCTTGAACGTGCAGCAGAATGTTATATCGATGATGTTGCCAGATTCCTTTTCCACAATTCTTTCCTCTAGCCCTTGTTCTATTCTACCGTTTTTCTTTTTGATTTTGTCAGTACCAACTGAATTTGGTTAATAAGTATTTCATTTACAGTACATACATTACAAGTGTACTGAAAATACTGTTTTTGTTGTTTCTTAGAACATCTTTTGGTTTTTGAAACATTATAAGTCTATCAAAATGTAGTTATTGTAGTTATTTTCGAATAATGAAATATGTTTTTAAGTCTATCAAAATGTCATTATCTATCAGCAGTAGTGAAGTATTTACATACTGAAATTACATGTCAGTATTGTAGTGTTAGTATCTACCACTACATACTGATATGTAGTGGTTGTAGTGTAACCATACTAGATGTTTGTAACAAGAAAACAATTAAATATGTACTGGTTTGTGGTTTAACCATCTTCCACTAAGATTATTTAGAACATCTTTTGGTTTTTCAGCTGATTCACCATCTTCACGGGGGTCGAGGGGGCAGCTCCCCCTCGTATCAACAACACAAAATCATGTTTAAGTAACACACTTGAAATATCACTACATTAAAGTTAAACCCAAATTCAAATTAAAAATCACTACATATTAGATATATGTTTTTGAACATTTTTGAACTCATGAAATGAAATGAAACCAAGAATAAAAAGAAAAGAAAATAGTTAAATAGTGATATGTACTGTCAGATTACTTTTAGCAAGTAAGACTATTTTTATGTCATCTGCCAACTGATTTCCGGTGGAGATGCTTTCAGCAATTTGCATGCTAACGGGACCCTTTTGTTACGAATCTTCGCTTGCACTTCTTCATCATCTCCCAAAGGCACTCCCACATATTTTCTTTTTGACATCATCTTCATAAAATGCATCACAAACAGTAGACAGTCTGGCGATCCCCCTTGTTGAGGTGCTTCACATTCATTCACTATTACATTCTTCATTGTTACTTTGTACTTCTCCATCAAGTACACGTTTATAGGTACGTACATGTAATCTGCCATTTTACAGGCGTGTGGATAACAAATACCTCCCCATTCAGCCTTAGAAGAATTGTAGTGGTTGAACACCATTTTTTCGCAGTCATACTCAAGTAGCGTCCAATGAAGATTGTGGTGGCACATTGGTACAAGAATCTTCTTGATACTTTCATCCATCGCCAATATTGGTTTGTAAACAGAATCATGTGCTGGTCCTTTAAGGTTATCCGGGAACTCGACATTGTACTGAAAACATGGATGTACTTGAAATAGTTTATATCTAATTTTGTTTTATGCAATATTGATATGTAGTATACCTACTCCTACATACTTTTTTAATTTTTGAATATGTGATGTAGTAAATATGCAGTGTAAGATAACAACTTACCCAAGCGGATGGATCCAGATGCAACACATGCAAGTATTTCCTGTATACTTCGTGCATCGGTTGCTCATTCTGAAATTTGGTGTTAAGCTTGTATTGTGCGTAGTTGAGAAGATCTTGTTCTAATAAATCGTTCTGCACCAAGTCATCAATTGTAGTTCCACTTACACAAAGACCACCTTCTCCCACTCTCCAAGCAATTGAGCTAGAAAATAAACGACGTAAAGGTTAGTATTCTTTGTGTAACAGTACATACTGATATGTCTTTCTCAGTATTTTTTATACAAATATGTATGTATATCAAAAGTACATACACAAACTAATAGTACATATCAATATAAAAGTGTCAATTGAGAACTCACCTAAGATTTTTTGCATTATTGATGTATGTGGAAAGAGTACTCTTTTGTTCATCGTTCATGTCATTATAGAATGGTGATTTAGTCAGTTTCCGGAAATACTTGCGCAATTTAAGCTTTCTCTTTTTGTTTAGTGGTAGTGCTTCTGCAGCTGCAGCTGCAGCTTTCGGTCCTTTATATGATGGTGAGAACTTACTTCCACTCTCATATATATCATCTACCTTCTTTGCAGGATGGGAACGAGTAACAGGTCTGGTGGGTGTTGTTACCTGCTGCTTTTCGGGCTTTGTAGCACGCTTTTTGTTCACTTTTACCATTTTTTGTTTCTGGCTTCTTGTGCTAAACTGTTCCTGCATTTTTAATCAACATAAAAAAATATGTAGGATGGGAACGAGTAACAGGTCTGGTGGGTCTTGTTACCTGCTGCTTTTCGGGCTTTGTAGCACGCTTTTTGTTCACTTTTACCATTTTTTGTTTCTGGCTTCTTGTGCTAAACTGTTCCTGCATTTTTAATCAACATAAAAAAATATGTAAATATCTATATTGCATAAAACATAGTTACATCACCTAATCATTTTTGAAAGCATGTAGTGATATATGATTGTATGGTATAGTGATTTCTAGTGCTACCATACTGATATACATATCAGTATGTAGTGATTTGTAGTGTAATATTAACTACACAAAATGAGATTTTTAGTACGTATCATTATCATTCACCTGTGATGGAACCTCCAAAACATCTTGCGAGGGGACATCCAGAACATCTTGTGATGAAACATCCAGAACATCTTGTGATGAAACATCCAAAGGATCTTGTGATGCAACCTCCAAATGACTTTTTGAACTGGTTGTAGGTATGTATTCTTGTTGCTTACCTGTAACTTCACCCGCATCTTTCGGTTCAATGGGTTCTTGTTGCTCAGTTGTTTCTTGTGGAATTTGTAAAGGCCGCAAATCTCTTCCAAACAGATTATCAAATTGTTCTCGTAAGTTAATACCAAAAAGACCTTCGTTGTTATCTGGAAGGAGGTCTGCAAACTCTTCGACATAAACACCAATGCCAGAGTTTGCCATTTCTATAAAGTCTGGCATAGACAGCTTTTCAATGTGTTCCAAACTCGACATCATAGTAAACAAAGGTACATCCAGCAAATGAAACTCTTCCGCCGCCAATCCGGCGTTATACTCTGGAAATTTCTGCGAATTAACTACAATTGAAGACTTCGTTTCTAGCATAGTTGTAAGCAACTCCTTTGCTGCTTCCTGCCTAACTTCAAGTTGATCAACCTGCAAAAATCAATTGAAACTGTCAACAAAAACCTACTTAGCTTGCGTTTTTGCTATGTATACCACCACAAGAATGTACTGTTACATATAAATTTGTTCCACTACAAGAATGTACTGTTACATATCAATATGTAATGGTAGATACCACTACATATTGATAAGTAACAGATAGATATTGATATGTAACAGATAGATAGTGGTATACAAGAATGTACTGTTACATATCAATATGTAATGGTAGATACCACTACATATTGATATGTCACAGATAGATATTAATATGCTACTTACCTGTGTGTTTTCTTTTCCCTTTTTCTCTTGTATCTCTTTGACTTTTTCCTCCAAATTAGATTTAGCCCAATTTTTAACCTCAGAACGCGGAACTTCAACATCATGGAACTTCAATACTGAAGTTGTTGACAATTCAACCTCAGAGGTGGCATTAACATGAGTTTGATCCTTCGGTGTTGACAAACCAACTTCAGAAATGTTGACATTAGCACTGTTTGATCTTCCGGAGAACCTTGCATTTCGTTCTCAACTATTTGGTCCACATTCAACTCTTCATTGGGGTTTCTTGGAGTAGGTGTACATACCAAGCTAACATAATCTTCCTGGCTGGCTTCTCTCTGCAAAGGGAAAGCTTTCCGGTAAATAGCATGCAACATGAACTCAAGCTTTGAAGCGTCAACCGGTTCGCCCTCTTGCTGCATTGTGTTGAAGTCACTCCATTTGGAAGATATTGTATTCCTCAAATCATCGTATTTAATCTTCCAATCTTCTCCCCCCAATACTGAGTCCTCTTCTTCTTTCTCTTCTTCCTTCTCTTTTTCCTTCTCTTCTTTCTCTTCTTCCGATTCGGAATTCTCATCTAAACAAAAAGCATCATCATTTGCTTCCTGTTGAATCCTTCTTGAAATACGATTAAGGATTTGTCTTTCTTCGTGTGTTATCTCATCTTTGAAATCAACATGGAACTGGTACAAATCAAATAAATGTAAAGAAGCAACTACATATTAGATATTACCAAAAAAAAACATGTCGTAGTTCTTTCTCTATTAGATACACAGGGAGAACTACATATTGATATGCTAATAACTACATATCAATATGTATCACCACAAATTGATACGCTAATAACTAATAATCTATGTATCTCTCAGAGATTACATTCTTATCTGAGTAAAAAAAATCATGGGTTTTCTTATAAGCATGATTTAGGTAGAGCGAACTTGATGTAGTTTTTGTTTTCTTTTTTCTAGGAGCCATTTCTATGTAGTATGATGAAGATGAATAGTAAATGTAAAATGAAAACAGATAATATGATCAAAACAGAGCAAATTTAATTGTTTGTATTTAGAAGATTACCTGGATGGCTAGATTAAGATCAGTCGTATGAGGAAACACATATGGAGAAGAGAAGAAAAGGAACTAGGGTTTGTGAGAAGAAAGTAGAAGCCCTAATTGATCATAATTCATGAAATTGAAGTTTCTACACTGTACCTAAGCAGCATTGATATGCTAATAACTACTACATATTGATATGCTAATTATTACATATCAATATGTCGAACTACGTGTACTTATCAATATATATTTTTATTATGACAAAATATGTATGGCAAGTTTACCTGATACTCAGAAAGATCAATATCCTTTAGGAACTCAGCACATATCTTTGTATGATTCCACCTAGACACTCTTGGCACATACATTCCTGCAGGTTCTGTCACTATATCCTCGGGCGCCACCAAATGGGTATGCTCCGAAAACCATGGCTGCAAAATATTGATATGCAGTATTAGATATACTATCAAAATGTAGAAAACACATAAAACAAAAAAAATTTGAAGTAGAATAAACAAATAAATAGATTCTTACCAACAAATAAATAGCACAACCATTTGTGCGTTCTACGGATTCCACGTTTTCATTCAGCTCTTTCTCTAAATGAGAATGGATGAGGTCAGGCCATGAAATATTCTTAGCCTTCTCAAGATCAAGAACAAAACCAATATATTTTTCAGTCAAAGCGTTTGCATCACTTGTAGCGAAAAATAATGAAGTGCACATATACAAGCAGATAAGCCTAACAAGATCTTCGGCATCTTCCTCGTCTTCCTCGTCTTCTTCAGAATCTTCATTTGATTGATCACCCACGCTTTGCATAGACTCTTCATCAGACTTCTTCTTTTTCAGATTAATTGGTGTTCGTTTAAGGATATTCAAGATTGCCTTCACAATCATTGGCCTAGTCACTTTATCACCAGCTTTCATATCAGTAGGAAAAGTCCTTTTGAAAAATTCTGTTTCACGCCATCCACTTTTTTTATTGACTTGTGTAAGCCTATAATCAAGATATTCCCTATTTGGAATTCTCGGCATCCCATAAATAAGTGCCATTTCTTCTGGTGTGGATACTAGCTCATTCGGTTGGCCATTCCTTTTAAAGACAAATCTAAGCTTGTTTGGATCTTGACCCCTAACGTAACAGCGTAACATTTTCGTTCATTGCATCTTCAATCTTCAACCAATGTTCCAACTCAAATCTTGTGTACCAGAACATTAGGAACAGGTTACCGAATGATGCTTCAGAAATCATCTTCAGCTGCAACTCACTCAACTCAAGGTTTTCAGTGGACTTCGCAATAGCCTTCTTAGTGGTTCTAATAGTCTTCGCAAGCCCCCACAAGCCCCTGAAACCGCCACGGTATAAACTTCGTGGTTTTCCAGCTCCTTTCTTACGCTTATTAGCACCTACACAATAACAAGAACCAAAAACTAATACAGTACATATCAATATGGTATATCAAATATGTAGTTACATCATCAATATGTAGTTGTAATATCTACCAAGTCTTCAGAAAACACTTAATACCAAAAACAAGCACAACAATGCATCATTACATACTCATAAACATATGTTATTAAGAATTATCTTCAGTTTTAATATTACAAACCTTCTTTCGGGAGCGCTTTTGCTTTCCCCCTTTTTTCTTTTCCCTTTCCTTTTGGAGAAGGAGTAGCAGCTCTCAGGACAAGTGCTTTGTCCCCCTTTGCTGTTGGTGAAGGAGTAGCAGCCGTTGTCGCTGTTTTTCCTTTTGCTTTAGTAGTTGTCGCTGCTGTTTTTCTTTTGCTTTTTGCTTCAGGAGCAGCAACTGCTTTCTTTCCTTTGGTTTTTGCTGTTTTTGTAAACCAAAAGTTTTGTACACATTACATATTACAGGCAGATAATAATATGTAGCACACATATCAATTTGAGATGCTATCATTACATATCAATAACTACAAATTGAAGACAACATATTGATATGTAGTACAGATATAAAACATATGAATCACACACTGCATGTCAATATGTTGTGTCAAATTACATACACAACAGATGAAAAACATGTAAAACGTATGACTCACAGAGATGTTGTGTTTCTATTGAACAAAAAACATATGAATCACACATTGCATGTCAATATGTTGTCTCAAGTTACATATACAACATATGAAAACATGTATACCAGACACTACCTACAAATATTTAGTGATTCCATTGAAAACATGTAAAACAAACACTACATACAGAGATGTAGTGATTCTATTGAGCATATGTAGTATATTAGTTGAACATTACTACATATCTACAGTTTTTCATCAACATTAAATATTGATATGTATTGCATGTCAATATGAAATTCAACAGCAGGTTTCTAAGTATTGCATGTCAATATGATGTACAAAATTAGGCTTTACTTTCTTCTGATTTTTGATTACCTTCTACCTGAGGAACATTTGTTCGTGACGGAGTACCAACTTTACTCATACTCCTTGTTGTCGGAGATTTAGCCGCAGGGGAGGATTGTGTTGGTGAATCATCAACATTTTTTCTTCTTCTTTTTACCTGGGTCTCTTCTACAATTTCTTCTGTAATTGTCCGCTTGATAGTTCTAACCATTTTTTCTCTTTAATTGAATGAATAAAAATTAGGTTAGGAACTGATGATTATGTAATTGATTAGGTCAGGAACTGATGATTTATGTAATTGATTAGGTCAGGAACTGATGAAAGAAAGAAGTTGAAAGAAAAGGGAAATTGTTCAGATTATTTAGTTAGGGTTTTGAATGAGGAGAAGAAAGAAGAAGATCTGACAGGCGTCTTTGCAAATTCTCGACAACGGATACAGAGTGTCAAACTTAAAAATTATCAGAAATTAAATTCCAATAAATAAAGGAAAACAAAGAGCTTCTGAATTATGAGGAGTTGATGAAGGAGTTGGTAGCGGGATTCATCAAGGCAGAAGAAGAAGAAGTGGGAGGAGACAGTTTTAACCCACGCATGAATGTTGAGGGTAGGCTAGTAATTTTCTAGGATTTTAAATCTTTTTGGACTAGCGGATAATTGTTCTATCCCGCTGGACTGGACACTACTCCCGGGTCGGATCTTTGGACCAAACATGAAATTTCTCAAAGCAAAATCCTAAAAGAATATGCGACAGTGCTACAGGAACATCCGATTTATACACCATTATCTTACACCACCACGTGGCGTTTATATCAACCGTTGCTTTTCTCCCTTTCTACCCCACCAGGAAATACAGGGGCCTGTTTAAAGGAGTGAATCAACCAGAATTTGACACATAGTGGTGTATAACTTTCCGTGTGAAAATCCGGAGTCCCTAAATCTTTTCGAAGAAATATATATAAAACCGACACCAGCATCTATCCGCCTCTGTTCATTCTGCCTCTTTTCAACGGTAGCGTCTGTAAGTCATCTCTTTGCGTTCGATTCCCTTTTTATCTCAGCATTTACAAAATTCCTACTAGTCCACAATTCTTTCTCCTTCTCAAACATTTACAAGATGAAGATATACCATCACTAGATCACGAGTTTGCTCCAGTCGGTGCAGGTTGATTCTGGTATTGAAATTAAGGTGTTGAATTTGTTCTATTTGGTGCTGATTCGATTTGGTGATTTTGGGGTTTTAATTTGAGCATATTTTCTTAAAGAAATTTGTGGGTTTTGTCTGTGATTTGGGTTTCTTAAGAAATTAAGGTGTGAATGTGCAATATTCTCTCTGTGATTTTGGGGTTATGTCACGACCCCACAAATAGAGAGGGTAATTTCATTTTTAAAGTATTTGAATTGAAATTGAAATAGAGAGGACTAATTTCAGTGATTAAAATGACATGATGATAATATTGTTTTGATTTCGTTGCTGTGAAGATGAAGGAGAACGATAGTGGTGGCAACGACGGTCTGGAGAAAGAGGAGAAGGTGAAAGAACTAGGGTTGATATTGAAGGTATAAATATTGGTAGACTGAAGGGTATATTTGTAAACTCGTTTAATAATTTTAACAGAATTTTAGACTTAACCTGGTCAACACGGGTCAACGTCCAGTCAAGGTACCAAGCACTAAAGTTAGAACTTGTTTGTTTGCAGCTGACTCGGTGTCTGGGTCTTAGTCAACCCCTGACTCGCACCGAGTCAGCAGTCAGATCGTTTGTTTTTCACTTATTGTAACCCCTGACTCACTATCAACCTCTGACTCGGACCCTATGGACTCAGGTACAGAGATACCCCTGAATCACTCGCTCCAACTCCTGACTCGTACGAATTTTCGAAAATACCCTTGTTGGGCATATAACTCGTTTCATTTCCTTTCTCTCTTTTTTTCTCTCGTTTCTTCCATCCATCGAGACCAGCGATGGAAAATGATGAAAAACCCGGTCTGATGTCTCATTCATCCCCTTCTCAACAAATCTAATTATCTCCTTCATCGGTATCAACTAATCTCTCCATTGTTTCAACTCATCATCTCGTTTTAAAAGGGTCATCAACGTCAGGAAATAAAGAAGAGGGATTAAAGGTTTCAAAAGGTATAATAATTTTGTTCCATCTTGTTTCTTTTAGATCCAGGGGTTTCCTGTTATGATGGATTATATCTGGGTCTATTTTGTTTTGGGGTTAAACATTTGTGGATGTTTTGGGGTTAAACATTTGTGAATCCATTGTTCTGTATGTGTCAAGCTATTAAGAGATTATTCTGCTTTTGGGGTTAAACATGTGTAGATGTTTTTACAAGGTGAGAAGAAAAAACCCCTTTACTTTTCAAATCTAGGATTTTAATAATTTCTGTTTATTTTCGATGATTTTTTATTTTTTTTTGGAGATTTCTTTCTCTGCGTGGTATTGAAATTGCTGATTTCTACTTCTGATCCTTGCAATTATTGATTTCTTTAAAACAGTGAGTTTTGTGTAGCATTTATAAACCCTCATTCACCTTCTACTTTTCTGATCTTTTTCACAGCAGTTAAGATCTAGGATACCACCACTGCTGCTCAATTTCAGGTGATTCAATGTCCCCAGCTATTCTTTTGTTGAAGATTTAGATAGTTTCGAGACTTTTTTATTGATTTTTTACATTTCAATGGTCTGTGTTGCAGGTGGATTCTTAGTTTGCAGGACAATTTGGAAGTTCTTGGTAACTTGTCATTTGGAAATTACTTAAAAACTCAATCTAGAGAATCTTAGATTGTTGAGATTCGTAGTTCCATCCGCAGATTGGTAACATGAAGTTAAAATTAAGAATGTCACTTCATTGTGCCTGTGATATCATGTTTGGAAGGAAAGAATTGTTTCCGTTAATTGTGTCGATTAGCTCGATTATGCCAATAATAATTTGTAAATTGGGATTCTGTTGAATTTAGAAGCAACTTAGGATTCATTTTATAGGCACACATTGAATGTTTAGCTTTTAATTTTAAGAACTGCCCATTGAAATCATACAGTGCTTTGTAGAAGCCCATGGGGTTTATCGAGTACTTGTGCAATAGCATAGTGGATTAAAGATTTTTATTTGTATATGTAGTTATGGTTGAAATGGTGTTTTCAATTGAATTTTTGGGTGTAATAGTATTAGTGTGGCCTAAGCAAAGTTTAAGGTCTGATTGTAATGGAAACAAGATAGGGATATATGTCAGATTTTGGCAACTAAAGTCGAATCATTAATGGTGTATGTAATGTAAACAAGATATGGATATTGTCTGACTTTGGCAACAAAAGTCGAATCATAAATGGTATATATGGGGTTGGTCCTGCTCCATGTTCCAAAGCGTATGTCGCTGAAACTGGTGGTTTAAGTTTTCCTCTTGTTAATTTTGTATGAGATCAGTTCATATCTTCCTTAGTGTATGTAGACCTGGTATACTTATTTAGATGATATTTCAGTGATATTAGTTAGATTTATAAGTGGTGTACTTATTGGTATACATGACACTCTTCCTTGCTAGTATATGTCAATACATTAGGGAGTAGTCGTCTTCCATGCTTTTTTTCATTCTTTGAATACCTTAGTACCTCCCTCATATTTGTATCTTGCATAATCACATTGTTTATCTCGTCTGGTAGCATTACTGTTTTGATATCGGTATGAGTTTTCATTGGGTATGAGTTTTCACATTGTTTATAATTCTCCACATCATAGCTTTAACTAATTATCTTTAGCTTGAATCTGACATCAACAACGGACATTTTTAATTACGTTAGTTGACATATTGATTTATGGTTTAGCTTTAACTAATTATCTTTAATAATGTTAATTACTGAGTTAGTGTTTATTGTTTATAAATAAATGTTGTTTGGCTGCATTGCAGGGATAGTTCGCATACAACCTTATACATTAGCTCAGTACGCAGACATTTGTTGCCATCACTGGATCCTAAAGCAGGTATTTTCTGCTCGGCATTTCTCCCGTTACATATAAAATAACAATGTACATACTCTGTTTACTTTCTCAGTATCTAGCACACTCTCATCTGTTTCAAATTACCCACGTCTTGTATTGTTTTACTTTATGCTAGTTCTCTATGGAGAAAAAAGAAGATGAAAAAGCAAATAAGATAACTTTTAGGAGCGTTCCAGAATTTAGAGGGTTATTTATTGACCAATGTTTGGAACAAGCTACTGAGCATGGGTTTTCTGGAACTTCTTTGAAGCAAACTTCGTGGGGAAATTTGTGCAAATTCTTTTCTGAGAAGTATGACTGCACTATCACCCAAAAGAAATTGAGAAACCACTGGGATTACTTGCGCACCCAATATGTCACTTGGTCTCGTCTCTTAGCAAGAACCGGGCATGGGTACAACGCGGAGACGAACACTTTTGATTGGAGCGAAGAACAATGGTCTGAATTATACAAGGTAAGAGACTGTTTCAGTTTTGTAAGTCCCTCTACTTAGATGTCTTCTGTATTCAGAAAATTTTATTTAAGCTCAATAAGGTTCAGGAACAATGTGCCTTGATAATATCATTCTTTGAAGCTCAATAAGGTTCATGCCAAGCTTGTTTGATCACCAATAATGAACCAATAGTGATTTTAATTTCTAATTGATGCAGACAATCAAAAACGCCAGTCAATTCAAGAATAAGGGACTGGAAGATGCAGAGAAGTTGCAGAATTTATTTGATGGGAAGTTCTCTACCGGAGTTAATAGGGATACGCCTGGAAGAATGGAACCTCCTTGTTCAGCTGGAACTTCTACAACTAATGGATCTGATTCCCGAACAAGTCTTGGAAAAGAACAAAATCATGAGGATGATAACGAGGTTGATTCTAGTCTCAATGCAAAGGGGAGTGGAAGGAAAAGAAAGAAGGAAATGGACGAAGCCTCAAGTGATTTATTAACTGAAAAAGTTTGTTCTATTGTCACATCAATGGAGGCTCATCTTCAACATAAAAAACTTGCTCTAGAAAAGGATAACGCAGCAGAATTCATGAAAGCTCTGGATAATCTACTTGAGACTGATTGCATCACAATGGATGACTATTTGAGAATTAGTCTAAAAGCTTCAGAGATGCCTGGTTGGCAGAAATTGTTTGTCAGTTTGAAAAGCGATGAGCGTCGTGTTGGCTTTGCACACTAAATTTTAGAAGAACGTTGAAATTCATGAATTAGGAAATAGTCAGAGATGTTATGAGTTGCTAAACAGTAGAATTTGTGTTGAATGTTGAATGACTGAATTACTTAATCGGGTTTTAATTTGTGTTGAATGAATGAATTAGTATTTGTTGAAGTTAATGAATGAATCAGTATTGAAGTTATGTTTCCATTTATTTAAGAATATTTGCTTGTTGTTTATATTTAATTGCTTGCTGGTTATGTTTAATATGTCAATGTGCTGTAACAATTTTCTTTCATTACGTTGCAGATTGAGAAGGCTACAAGGAAGTGGGTTTTATGTAGAGAAGGGAAGCACCTAAATACAGGCAAGTACTTATATATGATGTCTCCATTCATCTGACAGTAGTTTCTTATGATGTCTCCGTTCATCTTGATTTGTAAGATGTAATTGTGTGAAGTTTGAACTACGAGTTTGGTCTCTGGGAGGAGCTGTTACTCCAGTTGTGACGGTTCACTAATGCCCATAGTTATTCTTAGGAAGTTCTTTTTGTTTATTTGAAGTTTTACATTTGCTATTATAGACATGACAATACGATAACACATGACACGATAGTAAAAGTAGTCATTTAATAATTTTATCAAGTGTAGTTAACATGAATAAAACTTCTATGTTTGCAATACATGCTGAGAGCAAAAAATTGATGACCAACTGATTTTCCACCCTTGAGAATTGAACTGCATTTCGGTATTTCAGTTAATGGGGAAGTTACGTAAGAGAGAGAGAGAGAGAGAGCACTTGTGGCACACACTCTAGTTTACAATTTTTTACTTTAGGAAGTTTCAGTTAGCTAAAGGATGGTTCTCTTGTTTTACCCTCCTTAGGGCTTGATCAGTGAAGGCGATTTATACATAATTGGAGAAGGTTTTTTGTACTGCGAGGTTGAGTCAAGTTTGTTCGTTCTCTTAGTTTCGGATAGATGTAAAAGTGGAAATTAAATATCTCGTGAATCCTGTTCATGCTTGAATTTAAATTTTATTGGTTGTTTGTTATGTGATTGAAACTTCTATGGTTAAATTTTTATTTGTGTGGCTTATGCATGAATTTTTGTATTGTACAATGTGCTCTAATTATTAAATTGATAAATCTGATGATGTGAATGCATAGGGTTATTTCGGTATGGAACATGGTAATTAAGTAGGGTAGCATGTTTAAGTTAGATGTTCAATTTTCATAGCTCATAATGTGGTAAATTCCCATTGGATTAGCCTTCAAATCTAGGCATTAGGTAACACAATTATTACACATCCGAATAGGTGCCCCGATGGAATTGACGTGATGGCTAAAGGCGGGGATAATGGTTCAGATTTCATGAGTTTTATGAATATTATTAGTCAGAAAGCACCGAGTCAAATATGTCGTGATGGTAAAACCAAGTGCTTGGATATGGATCGTAAATTTTAATGTTTAGTGGAGATGGTTAAATTTTTAGACTAGTACGTGGTTAGAGTACTATGTTTACCTGTTAGTGGAGATTTAAGATGAAATGAGTTTAACTTTGATAGGTTCCATTGAGCTGTGTAATTTATTTTGATTATATTGGCTTGTCATTTAGTAACCAGTACTACTTCATAATGTTTTTGTTCAACTTCATAATGTTTTTGTTGAAAATTTGCAGAAAAATACTATCTATGTGATGCTGCGTACTCTCATACACAGGGGTTTATGTGTCCGTATCGCAACATAAGGTATTGGACAGGTGATTATCGAAGAGTACCTCCAACAACAAAAGAGGAGAAGTTTAATCAAGCCCATGCTCGATTGAGGAATGTGATTGAGAGAGCATTCGAGGTATTGAAAGTAAGATTTCCCGTCTTAAGTAAAATGCCTTCTTACTCATTTGAGACTCAAAGAGATATCGTCATTGCTTGCATGTCAATACATAACTTTCTACGTCATAATGCATTGGATGATTGTCTATTTAAAGAATATGAGAATGAGACATTTGATATGAATGAGACACAGGTGGAAGTCGAAGTGGAAGCGAAAACGGAAGAAAATGCACCTCGTCTATTTGGACGACAAGAGCAGATATATATGAACAACTTACGTGATGAGATAGCTAGCCTCCTTTAGATTTTGTTGCTTCTGCCTCTTTTATGTTTGTAGGAATGAAGTCTTTAGATTTTATTGTTTGGTAATGTTTAATTCCATCAAAAAGAGAAGTTGTTGAGACTGGTAGTGAAGAATTTGTGATGTTACATAAAACTTCTGTTACATAAAAAATCCGAGCAATTAACTTCTATGTAATTTATTTTGAGAAGTTTAAGCCAATGTAATTTATTAAATTGAAATCTAATATAATTAACTTCTGTTTAGAGAAGTTGTTTTATGGAATTAAAAATCTCATATAGGTAAAGTTTGTTCATGGGTTGAAGTTTTAGGTTGTTAGACTAGTAGTGAACAAGTTGTTTGAAATGTGCACAAGGGCATTTTCTGTCCAAAAAACTCCACTCAGCTGAGTCAGATCTGACTCACAAAACAAACATATTTTCTGACTCAGACCTTAGTGAGTCAGATCCAGATGAGTCAGGTGATTTCACTCAGATACAGACGACTCAGATCCAGACGACTCAGATGAGTCAGCTGCAAATAAACACCACCTTAGACAAATGTTAGACCTAAGGCTAGTCCTGGACAAAACCTGAGTACCAAAGTCCAATTATCCCATAAGAAAAAGAACCATACATTCATGCCTTCAGAGAAGGGATAAATAGGTGGAACAGGTTTGTTATTGGTTTCCATAAACTTTTATCTGGAAAATCTTCAACTGCATCTTCAGAATCAAAGAAGACACGACAATCAACGGAAGTTGGTCCTTCTATGGTATTTCATCCTCCTAAAGATTCTGATTTTGTGATTTTGAAAGACAAAACAGTAGATTCTTCACAAAACAATTGGGAGAATGATATTATTATTGAATTTTCACATAGAGTTGATTCATGGTGCAATCTGCGAAGAGAAATTGCATATCGTTTCTCTTTCAACTCGGATTTTGATATTTTTCCATTTGAGGAGAAAAAGGATTTTTTCTTCACTTCTCCAGATTTAAGGAGTCTTATGCTTAATACAAGACTATGGATTTTTGAGGGTGGAAAAAAAATCAGATTGTATCCATGGTGGCCTTTTGTAAACACAATAATTGCTCCACCTAATGTGGCTAAATGTACTTGGATTGAAGTCAAAGGCGTTCTTTTTAATCTCTGGTGTAATGAAATCTTTGAAAACATGGGAATCAAATATGGGGGTCTTTTGGAAGTTCACACATCCACTTTAACTTGAGAAGACGCTTCTTCAATTCGTTTTTTTGGTTTAGGATTTTGATTATCAGGAACATACAAGTCTTTTTAATCACAGGGATCAATCTTTTCCAATTCTAGTTAGGCCTGATCATACTTTCAAAAACTCTAGGGTTTCTTCTTCTAACCCTAAACTTTTGAATTATGGATCTTCTTATCAAGTTTTTTCGACTTTCCAAATTGGGTGGCCGAGTATCCAGCAGTCAAAATCAATACCGATCAAGTCCAGCATTAATTTGCGTACGGAAAAAAATTTGAGCACAAAAAAAGGAAAACTAATTTCGGCAACTTCTTCTGTAAGTTTGAATTTGAATTTGAATTTGAATTTAAATGAATATAATGAGCCAAAATGTAAAGCTAGGCGCATCCATATTATTGATCAGGGCACCGCAAATTCTATTCTGAGTCCACCATCTATTTTAAAATCACCTACTTTTGTTCACCCGCCCATTTCAAATTTGGATGGCAATACTTCAACGACTCTTTTAACCAATTTCTCATCTGAAGAAGATGTGGAGGAATATCTCAAGGAAGCAGTTAAAATACATTTTCTTCAAAAACTAGATCCAAATGTAAGTGGTTTAGCTATGGTGGAGAATATTTCAAGTCCTTCTTCAAGTTCCAACAACTCAACTCATCCTAAAAGTCAATGGCAGCAAGTCAGAACATAAAATTTTGAGAACATTGTTACTCAAATGATTCGGTTAGGTCCAAAATTGGGTTTACTTTTTAAAGGAACTGAAGAGGAAAATGTTGAGATTGAAAAAGCGGGGGGTATAACAACCACACCCAATATTTCGATTAGAAATCTGTATGGACTAACTCCAATATACTTTCAAGAGAATCAACTAGACTCAATCTTAATAAAGTATATCAAAGAGTTATATTATCTCGATCTTTTGATGCGTTTCGTAACCACAACAAATTAGTGATTTTTCCACTCAATTAACAAGTAATATGGTGGTAGTTAAGTTCGTTCCCACGAGGAGCAAGAGGTTTTAGTTGTCTTATAATGTCACAAAGTGGGGAGGGGGGGTTTATAAACCAAAAGAAAATAAACAAAGCAATTCAAAGATAAAGTTGAGATCAATAAGAGAATTTAGATCAAGGAATCCTTCTTCGTTGCAAAATAATGATTCAAGTTATGTTCTTTTCCACCTTTTTATTAGTCACAGATTATCACCAACCGCAGGATAGCAGTTTCGCTTAGCTAACCCCAAAATTCCTAGTTTCACTGATGTTTGAGGGTGAAAACGGTTTCTGCTGATTTTGGTAATTTCGGGTGTGTGGATGAGAGACAAATTTAAACCCTAAACAATGTACTGCAAGGGAGTACTTTAGATTCGAGAGATCAATCTATACAAATCCGTCCTAAACCAAGAAATGGCCGTTCCAGACTTTCTTCGGTCACAAAGTGAAGGAGAAGGGTTGGTTTTGGGGAGGGAAGCGAAGAAAGTGTTGAGACCATAATAGTTGATTCTGGAAGAGTAGTTGTTTCACGACTTGTATCAGAAAGTGGGAAGCTAAGAGATGGAAAGCTAGCAAATGTTTTCTGAGTGTTGTATGCTCCTGACCTGAACTTGTTTTTCGGTGGAAATATGTAATGCCTATTTATACAAGTCGAAGTGAAACGTACTCTGGTCTCATTAATAAATGGAAAACGGGTGAGTAAATGGGAGGAGGTAGTAACCGATAACGCCTGGAATTGATGTTTCATAAAAGAAAACGTTTCACCATTACTCCCTGTATTTACTAACCGCCTCATCCTTATGACACTTCTTATAATGGGCGTAGTGTATGCCGCACGCTGTAAACCACCAAACCAATACCCAATGAGCATCCCGCAGTTTCTGACATGCGTTGATGTCTCAAGTGTTTTCGTGGAAAATATGTAGCACGTTGTTATTGTCTGGCAAGTTGAGCTTGGGATACTTGCTGGCTCGTTGGTGACCTTCGACGGTCAAGATTTTGCATCTTAAGAGGAAAACTAGCCGTTGATTATTGCAACCCTTCGTTTGGTAGCCAGTGGCATGAAAGCATGATTAATATGGCTTTAATATGGCCTAGTTTAGGCGCCGCCAAAAGTTAGGGTTTTGGCTTTGTTTAGGCGCGACTAAACTAGGGCCAAAGGTTGGCATGCGTTAGCTGGTAACTTTGGACGGCTAAGATCTGCACCTTAGATGAAAAAGTGGTCGTTGATTGTTGCATGCCTTCATTTTGGTAGCCGCATAGGGAAGGCCGACAGGGTATGGCGCGACAAGGTGGTTGGCATGCCATTGGCACGTGTGGCATGGCATGCCTTGGCGCGGTTTGGCGTCGCCAAAACTAGGGTTTTGGGCCAAAGGTTACCATGCATTGTTTGGCGACCTTGGACGGCTAGGATTTTCATCTAGGATGGAAGGGTGGTCGTTGATCGTCGCACGCCTTCGTTTTGGTAGCCGCACAGGGAATGGCGGCATGGTATGGCGCGACAAGGTGGTTGGCATGCCATTGGCACGTGTGGCATGGCATGCCTTGGCGCGGTTTGGCGTGGCCAAACTAGGGTTTTGGGCCAAATCTTACCATGCGTTGTTTGGCGACCTTGGACGGCTAGGATTTGCATATATGATGGAAGGGTGGTCGTTGATCGTCGCACACCTTCGTTTTAGTAGCCGTATAGGGAAGGCCTACATGGTGGGGCCAAGGCAAAAAAAATGGCGCGGACGGCTTGGCATAGTGGGGCCAAGGGTTAGGCACGGACGGCTTGTCATGGTGGGGCCAAGGCAAGGTGTGATTGGCTTGGCATGGTGTGGCCAAGGGTTTGGCATGTCATTGGCGCATGGTGCGGATAGCATGGTTGGGGCGAAGGAAAGGTGCAGTTGGCTTGGCATGGTGGGGCCAAGGGTTTGGCATGCCATTGGCGCATGGTGCGGCTAGCATGGTTGGGGCCAGGGCAAGGTGCGGTTGGCTTGGCATGGTGGGGCCAAGGGTTTGGCATGCCATTGGCGCATGGTGCGGCTAGCATGGTTGGCATGCTTTGGTGCGGTAGACGTGGATGGCATGGTTTGCCATTGGCACAGTGGTGCGGCTGGCATGTCGTTGGTATGCCTTGGCGCGGAGATGTGGCTGGCATGGTTTGCCATTGGTATAGTGGTGCGACTGGCATAGTTGGTATGCCTTGGCGCGGAGATGTGGCTGGAATGGTTGGCATGCCTTGGCGCGGTGGTGTGGCTGGCATGGTTTGCCATTGGCACAGTGATGCGGCTGGCATGGTTGGCATGCCTTGGCGCGGTGGTGCGGGTGGCACGACATGCCATTGGCGCAGTGGTGCGGCTGGCATGGTTGGCATGCCTTGGCGCGATAACATGAGAATTAGAGTTTGGCATAGATGATGTTAGTCAATGTTAAGGGTTCTGTCGTGGAACATGATCCATGTAAAAAAAGTTACCCCGGTAATTCTTAAGTAGGCATGCTGATTGATTCAATAAATGTGCTAATGGTCATAGTGACGTCATGTAAGTTGTACGGTTTTTCGATTTTAACCCTAAGCTAAAAACCACCATCAACATTAAGTCCCCTGCTTAACTCGGAACAGGAGCATTGTTGCGAGGTAAGCATAAGATGGTGACGGGAAAGGACAAAAGTCGAAACGACAAGTTGTGGAAAGATGGTCAGGAAGGTCCGACTAACCTTTTTCGAGAGTTAAGGAGAGTCCATGATCCTCATGTTTGGTGGCCTTGCGTAGATTCTAATTGTGGTGTATACCGTGAAGTGGTGAGATGAAGATCGTCGGCGTAGGCTGGCTATGCATCACCTTGGATGGGTTAGGGAACATCATGACATTGGCTTGACGAGTTGTTGGTGTTGGCGCGACAAGTCATGGCGCGGACGGCTTGGCATGGTGGGGCCAAGGCAATGACGCAGTTTGGTGAGGCAAAGCCTGCGCGGACGGATTGACATGTGGGGCCAAGGCATGTCGCGGTCTTGGCGAGGAAAACATGGCAGACGGCTTGGCGTGGTGGGTCCTAGGCAATGGCACGGATGGTCTTGGCATGGTGATTGGTCTTCGCGGGCCCGGTTGCCTCTTTTCCTTACTTTACTCAAATAGGAAGTCTTTTCCTTATTCAAACTCCCAAGTATCACGCCTATAAAAGGAGGGTCGGCCTCTCCTTTATTTCACACCTATTTTTTTTATTCTTTCCGTGTGGTAACAGTAAAGCGGACGAGCGAATCCCAGGTATGTCTTCCAACACTTCCTCTTTAGCTTGCTTTTTTTGTTCTTTTTTTTTTTGTTTGTGTTAGTGCAAACCCTAGATGTAGGTGTACCTTTTCATGAACTTGTAGAAATGTTGTCCTTCTGCATTCGTATGAATCCTAGCCGTAGGTATGCTTTACCGAACTTGTAGTAACATTTAGGAGTGAATACCGTAGTGATGTTGGCCGCCTCAATTACCGTGCAAAGTAGGCATGCATGAGCTGGTAATTGTCATTCCCTTCCCGCGAAAACCTAGCTTATAGGGTTTACTCCTTTTTCCTGGTGTGGTCGTGTGTATGGTACCCGTGGTGGGGCGCGCCTCCTCGCTCGGGCGAAAATTTCCCGCTGCAGGGTACGACCTTGGCATGAGGTGGTGATGCAGGGTCTGTCAGTCCCCATTTCTTTGCCTATGCGCATTATGACTTTGAAACAAATTGGCTTGCGTCCCGGATGGATCTCCTGTGTCTGATAAAATAATTTCCATGCACTTTCCGTAATAATTTCTCTTCGTATTGTTCAATTGTAGTTATTTCGAAGGTGGAAGTAGCGTGAGAGAATTTTCGTTAGGATGTCATTTGAGAAAAGTTCTGCCGTACCGAAAGATGTTGGCAATTCCAAGCCAAATATAGATGATGAGTTCTTTACAATATCCGCCATGATTAGGAAAAATCATCCCAAGTATGTGTCGATTCTTCTGACTGGTCCGGAAAATGAAGGAGAGGCCCGGTCGGTTCGGCCAGGAGGCGTAATAAGGTTTTGTCTTCAGAGGAAATAGTATCATGCTTCTCCTATTGACTTTAAAATCTCTGTTAGTCCATTGCTTCTCTTTGAGAAATGGATGTGATTCAAAGATGAGCCAGGAATGTGTAAAAGCCAGTTTGACCAAGGCGCAAATCATTGGTGCTGTCGCGGCTTCCGCAATGCTTCAAATTAGGAAAGATATTCCAGGATTGGTTGCTTTTATTTCCAGATGGTATCCAGACACTCACACGGCCATATGCAGGTGGGGTGAAATGACTATCTCCTTAGAGAGAATGGTCGTGTTGCTGAACCTTCCCGTAATAGGAAACCACAATGTCAAATTGTCTGCAGATGAAGAAGAAATGCGCGCCGCTCTGGTTGCAAAATAAAAAGGATTCGTTCGGAAAGAAAACGAGATGAGGTGCTTCTATGGATGGTGGGTATCTTAGTGGTTTCCCGATGAGTTGGAGCCGAATCAGAAGAATAGTACGCTTCATGTCACGGCGTTCTTGGCTCTTTGGTTATCCAAAGATATTTTCGATGACGTCTCGGGTAAGAAGGAGATAAGATAGGAACTTATCAAGTTTGCCATAAAATTAGCAAAAGGTGTTGTTCTCCCTATTGGCGTCTTGTTTCTTGGTTCTCTGTACACACACTTGGATCAGCTGGTCGCAGACATGTGCACTTCAAATGGTTAGATGAAAGTGGATTCGTATATTCATGCCGCCTTTCTCCAAGCGTGGTTGTGGGAGCACTTCAAAATGTATGCTCCAAAACCGTTGGCCGTACTTCCCGAGTCTTGGGGAGGCTCTAAGATACTGCGCTGGTCGAATAGGCGCCCAAAGATTGGTTCGAACCTGGTTGGATTCCTTGACAACTCGCACACTGTCAATTTTCGTCCATGGGTTCCGGTGCATGCATCCATAACTCATATCAGTACCTTTGCTCCTGCTCCGAGCATGTCTTTGTCTTCTGATAAAGAGGATATGAGTGTTGGAGAGATGGTGTTTATGCGAAGCTGCACGTCCGGTCATGTGCCGTCTTTCTTTCGAATATCTTGCAAAGCAGTATCTTACATTATCGATAGGACGGCTCGGTATATGGGTTTTTACCAAGCGGTCCCACTTGTTCGTCAGCCGGTTTTTCCAGAAGTCTCGTTGCCAACTGTTCTCGATGCTAATGTTCTTGTGTCGGGTAAAAGTCTCCCTTTCCTGCTTGCGGAACGAAAGCCATCAACAACCTCCAAATATAACATATTTTGGCAAGATGAGTTTCTCGTTTTCCATGGATTCGTGAATGATGTGGTAGAAAACCTTCGCGGTAAGCCTTCTCCTGCGGTTTTAGCGGAGCATCCACTACTGAGGGATCCTTCTTCCCCCAAGCGAAAATTCGTTAGCCCGAATGAAGACAGTCCCCAAGTAAAGGAGCGAAGATCTAAAAGCCGTGCAGATGGTTCCCACTCAGTTTCGATAGCCCTACCGACTTTCAGTTCGTCCAATATGCGGGTACGTGTAATTTTCCTCCTGACTTTAGTTGGATCGTGTATATCCTTGTTTCTTTTCTGAGTATCTGTCTTTGTATCTTTCCTAGGGTCTCAACAGCGTGAACGCCTTTATCAAACTTGCAAGTAGTCAGAAAACATCGCTTCTCGAGATGAAGGGTGGCGGTGCTGAGCCTATCCATGACGATGGGGAACCCGAGAAGGATGAAAGCTCAGAGTCCAGTGATGGCCAGAGTAGTTCTTCCGACAGCAGTGTTGAATCTTCCTCTAGACAGTCTGAAAGCGAATCAGTGAGTCTCCCGCATTTTTTTTTCTTTCTCTTTGGAAAATATCTAATCTGTGGTGTCATAGGGGGAAAGCGTTTCTGAAGATGGCCCAGAGACGGAGACTGGTGGTGATACAGCTTTGTCTCCAATTGTGGTAGCCGCACCGGGCAACCTTGAAATGGATGTTTATCGAGATGAAAACGTCATTGTGACTCAGACAATGGAGAGTGCTCCAGTGGCCACAGGTGCAATTGTCGTTAGGAATCCCTTGTCGGTTGTTGATGTAGACGCGGGCGCCACTTTCAACCCTCCATACCTGGTTCCTTATCCGGATCATGTGTTGATCTGGGGATTTAGCGTGCCAGCCAAACATGCGGCGCTATACACCAAGATATGGGAAAGCTACGGACATATCGCAACGACCGATAAGGTTACTAGTCGATTTTTGTTAGTTAAGCGTGTGGAGGAAGCTTTGTCTTCGATTGACGACATGTGCAACATGACCGATAATACTGTTTCTGAGGATGTAATCTCGAGATGGAGGTTTCATCGTGACATGTGTGTAAACTTCGAGTTCAATGTTCCTTGATTCGTTTAAGGTTTCTCTGAGGTTGAAAAGTTTCCGGTCGAAACAGTCGAAGGTCCTTCTGCGGATATGGTGAAGAAGCAGAAAGAGGAAGTCGAAAAAATTTCCAGTAAGATGAAGTTGAAGAGGGCGGCTCTCCAAAGCACGAAGGAGGCTCTTGCTAAGAAGAGCAAGCCATTGTTCAAAAACTTTCCTTGAATGTATTTTTGTGTTCCGAACTTCTTATTTTTAGGTTTTTTTTTGAAAGGAAAATGAAACGCCTAGTTTATGGTTTTGATTTCCTGGATTTTTGGGTTAATAGACAAATGTTACCTTGAGGGTTTTGTATTATTCTTTTGGAATGAATTGTTTTGGAATGGATTATTTTGGGAATGATGTTGTCTTGGTTACGATTGCAAGTGACGCAAACATCCCAGGAAAACAATGGAACCGTGAGCGTTGCGTGTCGGTAGATGACATGGGGTGAAACGTAACATGGATATCAGTTTTTCATTCCCGTGAGAACTTAAAATAGCAAACCATGTATTTTTTCTAGGTAAGACTTACTCGGTTATTCAGGTCTCCTGATGGAAAGGGAATCTTCCGGGTGTAAGACCGAGTTTTACGGGAGGCACTACCGTGATTGTGGAAAGTTCCCAGTCGTCTCATCTGAAAAGTCCTCAGTCGTCTCATATGATAATCGAGTCATCGATCCCTGGTTGGACCGTTCTTTTTTAACCTCTAGGCAGTCCCCAGTCATCCCTCGCCGTGTCAAGACTGATAATCGGGTCGTCTGGTAACTAAGTCGTCGATCCCTGAGCGGATCGCCTGCTTCTACCGTCTTGATGTCTGTGTCGAAGCATGAGATCGATGGTCGAAAATTTACATTGTAACTGAAAGATCAATCTCCCACTGTGGTCTCCAATTGTTTGAGGGTGAAAACGGTTTCTACTGATTTTGGTAATTTCGGGTGTGTGGGTGAGAAACAAATTTAAACCCTAAACAATGTACTACAAGGGAGTACTTTAGATTTGAGAGTTCAATATGTACAAATACGTCCTAAACCAAGAAATGGCCGTTCCAGACTTGCTTCAGTCACAAAGTGAAAGAGAAGGGTTGGTTTTGGGAGGGAAGCGAAGAAAGTGTTGAGACCAGAATAGTTGATTCTGGAAGAGTAGTTTTTTCACGGCTTGCATCAGAAAGTGGGAATCAAACAGATGGAAAGCTAGCAAATGTTTTCTGAGTGTTTTATGCTCCTGACCTGAACTTGTTGTTCGGTGGAAATAGGTAATGCCTATTTATACAAGTCGAAGTGAAACATACTATGGTCTCATTAAGAAATGGAAAAAGGGTGAGTAAATGGGAGGAGGTGGTAACCGGTAATGCCTGGAATTGATGTTTCATAAAAGAAAGTGTTTCACCATTACTCCCTGTATTTACTAACCGCCTCATCCTTATGACACTTTCTTATAACGGGCGTAGTGTACGCTGCACGATGTAAACCGCCAAACCAATACCTAATGAGAATCCCGCAGTTTGTGACATGTGTTGATGTCTCGAGTGTTTTCATCGAAAACATGTAGCACGTTGTTGTTGTTTGTAAAGTTGAGCTTGGGAGACTTGTCGGCTCGGTGGTGACCTTCGACGGTCAAGATTTTGCATCTTAAGAGGAAAACTAGCCGTTGATTATTGCAACCCTTCGTTTGGTAGCCAGTGACATGAAAGCATAATCAGTATGGCTTTAATATGGCCTAGTTTAGGCGCGGACAAAATTTAGGGTTTTGGCTTTGTTTAGGCGCGACCAAACTAGGGCCAAAGGTTGGCATGCGTTAGCTGGTAACTTTGGACGGCTAAGATCTGCACCTTAGATGAAAAAGTGGCCGTTGATTGTTGCAGGACTTCGTTTTGGTAGCCGCATAGGGAAGGCCGGCATGGTATGGCGCGAAAAGGTGGTTGGCATGCCATTGGCACGTGTGGCATGGCATACCTTGGCGCGGTTTGGCGTGGCCAAAACTAGGGTTTTGGGCCAAAGGTTACCATGCATTGTTTGGAAACCTTGGACGGCTAGGGTTTGCATCTAGGATGGAAGGGTTGCCGTTGATCGTCACACGCCTTCATTTTGGTAGCCGCATAGGGAAGTCCGTCATGGTATGGTGCGGCAAGATGGTTGGCGTGCCATTGGCACGTGTGGCATGGCATTCCTTGGCGCGGTTTGGCGTGGCCAAACTAGGGTTTTGTGCCAAAGGTTACCATGCGTTGTTTGGCGACCTTGGATGGCTAGGATTTGTATCTAGGATGGAAGGGTGGTCGTTGATCGTCGCACGCCTTCATTTTGGTAGCCGCATAGGGAAGGCCGGCATGGTATGGCGCAGCAAGGTGGTTGGCATGCCATTGGCACGTGTGGCTTGGCATGCCTTGGCGCGGTTTGGCGTTGCCAAAACTAGGGTTTTGGGCCAAAGGTTTCCATGCATTGTTTGGCGACCTTGGACGGCTAGGATTTGCATATAGAATGGAAAGGTGGCCGTTGATCATCACACGCCTTTGTTTTGGTAGCCGTATAGGGAAGGCCGGCATAGTGGGGCCAAGGCAAAAAAAATGGCGCGAACGGCTTGGCATAGTAGGGCCAAGGGTTTCACACGGATGACTTGGCATGGTGGGGTCAAGGCAAGATGCGGTTGGCTTGGCATGGTGGGGCCAAGGGTTTGGCATGCCATTGGCGCATGGTGCGGACGACTTGGCATAGTGGGGCCAAGGGTTTGGCACGGACGGCTTGGCATGGTGGGGTCAAGGCAAGGTGCGGTTGGCTTGGCATGGTGGGGCCAAGGGTTTGGCATGTCATTGGCGCATGGTGTGGCTAGCATGGTTGGGTCCAAGGGTTTGGCATGCCATAGGCGCATGGTGCGGATAGCATGGTTGGGGCAAAGGCAAGGTGCGGTTGGCTTGGCATGGTGGGGCCAAGGGTTTGTCATGCCATTGGCGCATGGTGCATCTAGCATGGTTGGGGCCAAGGAAAGGTGCGGTTGGCTTGGCATGGTCGGGCCAAGGGTTTGGCATGCCATTGGCGCATGGTGCAGCTAGCATGGTTGGCGTGCCTTGGCGCGGTAGACGTGGTTGGCATGGTTTTCCATTGGCACAGTGGTGCGGTTGGCATGCCTTGGCGCGGAGATGTGGCTGGCATGGTTTGCCATTTGGCACAATGGTGTGGTTGGCATGGTTGACATGCCTTGGCGCGGTGGTGTGGCTGGCATGGTTTGCTATTGGCACAGTGGTGCGGCTGGCATGGTTGGCATGCCTTGGCGCGGTGGTGCGGCTGGCACGACATTCCATTGGCGCAGTGGTGCGGCTGGCATGGTTGCCATGCCTTGGCGCGATAGCATGAGAATTAGGGTTTGGCATAGATGATGTCAGTCAATGTTAAGGGTTTTGTCGTGGAACATGACCCATGTAAAAAAAAAGGTATCCCGGTAATTCTTACGTAGGCATGCTGATTGATTCAATAAATGTTCTAATGGTCATAGTGACGTCATGTCAGTTGTACGGTTTTACGATTTTAACCCTAAACTAAAAACCACCATCAACAACTGAGTAACAAGTCCGCTTAGTTATTGGATTCTATTCAAAAGAACCACCTTGAGGTTCGCTTACAAGATGTAATTCCCCGAACGCATTAAGATTTATGAATTTAGGTTTAGTACTAGTAGTCAAACTCGGTTCGCTTGGTCCACGTTCTAGCGTTGTTTTCATACACAATTGGTCCACAGAATCCCTTTGCAAGGCCTCGTTTTTTCTAATTGTGTAAAGTGTCGAGAACGATTGCGTATTCCCTAACTTCTACTAGATTTAGATTGTATAACAAATCAATTCAGTTGGCCACCTAAACGATCTATCATGCAAGCATAAACATTCTTATTAGTAAAAGCAAACGATAATCATGTGAAAAACGTCAAGAAAGAATTGAAACAAAAACTCAAATCATATGTTAAGAACTAGGAATTTATCCTCAATCAATAAGAAAATTATCTACTCATGTTTTTGAAATTCACACAAATGATTAAAAGAAGAATTTTGAAGTTCACGTAAATAATTAAAAGAAGAATTTTTAAAAGCAAGCAAAAACACAAGTGTTGTGTGTGAAAAAGGTGTAGAGGTGTTTTTAAAAGTGTGTAGAGAACTTCCCTATTTATAGGCTTCAATTTGCTTGCAATCCTCTTAGAGCTAGTGATAGACGCATTTATGTGTCTATTTTGTCCTCAATGTTTCGTATTGTTAGTACTTGTTTTCGTCCTTATTATGGTGTTTTGTGTGTTTGTAGGTATTTTTGGAAAATAATTATTGTTGGAAAATTCGGCTCGAAAAGTTGCACGGAGCACCCTTGGAGGACATTTGTTATTCGGACTCTCAGCATTGGTTAAGGGGCACTCAATTACTAAGGGGCAACCCAGGTCACCCCTAAAAGGCAGATGCTATTTGCACCTAGGATCGGATAGGGGGACACCATCTTCAAAACTTTGAATTTTCATTTTGGCGGGAAATTTTCTTCTTCAACTGGCAGATGTTTCGATCGATTTTTGGACGTGATTTTGTGCGATTCAATCGCTGAAACTTTGTGGAAAGATGTGATATAACCATATTAAGCTATTGCAGGTGTTATCTCGGGCCAGAATTGGCTGAATCAAATTGTGGAGCAAAACAGGGAGCACGTCATTGTATGGAGACTGTCACGGGATTTGCATGAGTTGGAATGAGTTTGCGTATGTTAGGATGGCTCTAACAACCATCTGGAGTGTGAAGGAGATAAATATAGTAATTTGGCAGCTTCAAAACTCGTGGAGAAATCAAATATCTAAATTATTTCCTAAACAGACAGTGAAGAATAATAGAAGATTATATGAAGTTATGGCGAGATATTTTGTCCCTGTGGAGTATATATAGGGTGTTGGGAACTCAGAGAGGGTCTGTCGAGACCTAGGGAGGTTTAGGGAAGCTTAGAAACAAAGAAAAAAATTTACAGAGAAACTGCTGAGTTGCAGTCGGGGAAGAAGGTGAATAGTGAACTCGATAGTTGAAAACAGTCGCAGAAACCGTGGCCTAAACTTTCAAATTCAAACTCTTTGTAACAGTTTTGTAACAATTATTCCAACAATTAATAAAGTTTGCAACAGTTCACTTTCGTTCTCCCGTTACAGCGAGTTTTCTAACAATTATAACTGTTACAAACTCACAGTTTCATACCTTTTCACTCTTTTGATCATCTTTTGAGCCATAGACCAATCTTTTGAGACCATGATTGATATGAGCGAAACCCATCCTCTGGGGAGACGGAGGAAGCTATTCTGACAATGAAAATGTGGTAATTTCTATTTTAAATAATTTATGCAATTTAAATTATGATTTTTTTGCCTAGAACAAAAGAGTTTTTCCAATGATTTTTATTAAGCAATTGTTATTTTAATTGATGGTATATGCTTAACTTTGAGTTCTTGATATTCCATGCTTTCAACTTACAATTGCTCTTTTATAAAATCTATTTTTGCAATAATTAGAATCACTTAAATGGGAAATTGCATAATAATAATAATAATAATAATAATATCACTTTGGAATTGATAGAATAGTGGAACCCTTAGCCCCAGTTTCTCCAAAATCTTGACATCACTTTTTGAATCAAATTTGCAATATTTATTTAAATCTAAAAATTCTTTCCTTCACAAGTCTGAAAAGAACCTATTATTTACCACTATTACAACAACTTTTGGAAAACCATAAATTTTTGGCGCCGCCGACGCGGACCTGTGTTTAGGTAGCATTTTTAGATTTTTTTATTATTTTTATTTGTTCCTCTTTACGGTTCTTTGGGTGTGTCTTTGATTTGCAGGTTTGAAGTTGGATACTAAAGACTTGGAGTAAAAGGAAAAGCGAAAGGAGCGAAAGAAGAAGATATTTTTTTTTACATATATAAAAAGAAAGAAAAAAAAAAGAAAGAGAGAGAGAGACATTTTCATTTTTTTTATTTTTTTTTAGCTTTTATAATTTTTTTAGATTTTCCTTTTCTTTTGCATTTTATTTTGGACTTTGGGCATTTGGACAATTTTTTTTTAAACCCTACGGAAGGGTACCCTTAAATACAAACTGTTTGCAGGGAAGGACGACGATTACAATATCGTCTCGGCCCCTCGGGTTCGTACACGACATAGGAGTCGTGGCCCGAGTCGACTTCAGCGGTTCTTCGCCCGTCTGGTGCCGGAGGTAAGCCTTTCGAAACACCCGCGAATCTCCTGCAAGCGGGTTTACTGTATGCCTTAAGGTGATTATATGTTGAGGACTGAACCAGTTTCTTTAAATTCCTAGTAAAGGGCAAGGACTGGCCATACAAGATAAGGGTTCGGATTTCATCACCGTTCTCTTCTTGCCCGCCTTTGGAAAACGAAACCAAACGCGAACCTAAGCCTAAAATTTTGAATATAACGAGACTTATAGGGTAACGAGCTTAATAGGATAGTTATTCGAAAAATATTAGTTACTCTTTTGAGCATACTTCGAAGTTCAAGATGGTTTCTGTGAGTTGAATGCGTGACTGCGCCGCCTTGAATACCGGTGAGGCCTTGGTTATCAAAGCTCCACTGAGCTTCCCTCGCCTCTATTCAACTCACTTTGACTCGTACTGATTCCAGAGAATTTTCTCAGATTGTAACGAATTCCTTTTCGAAGGATTAGAAGATGGTCTAGAAACAATCTAAGTGGAGCCATCATGCTTTTTGTTTGCTAGAAATCAGTAGGTTTGTTGTGGTGAAGTCAGCCTTCTTTATGTTTGCATAGAACCTCCCTTCCATTTAGGACTTTTTTTTTTAGTGTATGCCCGAGAGGGCCTGGAAAATAAATACTTTTGGTCGTTTGATTAGTGACGAGCCTAGAAGTTCTTCTTGTGAAAGTGGGGAGCTCGAAGACTCTTCTTTTGAGAGCCCTATTTTTGGAAACTTCAGTTTTGAGAATCTGTCTCTTCGTGAGGAAATTACCCCTAGTACTTTTGTTGTGCCAGCAATGACAACTTTGAAAGATTACATGTTCCCAACTAGGTCCACCCGAGCCTCTTGCATTAAATTTCCAGCCACTACGGCTAATTTCGAGATAAAACCTAGTATTCTCCAGATGATCCATATATTCTTAGGAAAGGATGATGAGAACCCTTATTTTCATATTAGGGACTTTGAGGAAATTTGTGGAACAATTAGGATAAATGACCTTACCGATGAAGTCTTGAAACTTAAGATGTTTCCCTTTTCTTTGAGAGACAAAGCCAAGACCTGGATGAACAACCTACCATCTGAATCCATAGAAACATGGCAGGAACTTATCGCTGCCTTCTATATGAAGTTCTACCCTAAGCATAAAACTGCAGCTGTTAGGCAGAACATTAGTACTAGTGTGCAACAATAGGGAGAGTCTCTTTATAGATGTTTAGAGAGATTCAATGATCTTCTATCCCAGTGTCCTCACCATGGATTTGATAAGATGAAACTTGTAGAGATTATTTATAATGGTTTGGACTATTCGACCAAAGCTATGGTCGAATCTATGTGCGCTGTTGAGTTCACTAGTAAAAATGCTGAAGATGCTTTTACCTTCTTAGGAGCTATCGCTGAAAAATCCCAACAGTGGGAGTCTTGTGTTGAACCCCCTAAAAGACTCTTGGTCAATAGAAGTAGCACCAATGTGGTAGATACAAGTTTTGGTTCAGATGCTAAGTTTGCTGCTTTATCTAGAAGGTTAGAAGCTTTGGAATTGAATCAGCCTAAAAATAGGTCCCTTGTTGAACCTAATAGAGCCGCCCAAGTCTCTAGTTGTGGAATAGAGCCCGATAACTCATTTTGGGAAGGTAGGGTTAGTGAGGAGCAAGCTCATGCTGTTTATAACAATGCTAGGTTTGAGAACCGTGAGAAGTTTGATCCTTATTCAGAGACCTACAACCCTGGTTGGAGAAACCATCCTAATTTTTCTTGGTCTAAAGGCCAGAATCAAGGCAAGTCTAGTAATTCTCATACTCCCCCAGGTTTTGGCTATAGTAAGAATCCTTCAGCTCCAGCACAGTTTCAGAATCCTTCAGATCAGAAGATTATGAATTTAGAAGAGTCTCTTGCTTTGTTGACTCGTAACACTGTGCAGTTTCAGCAATCTGTTGCTCAAGGTTTAGAAGAGAATAAGAGAATAGGTCAGGATAACTCTCAGTCTATTTCCGAGTTGAAAACCCAGGTTCGTCAGATAAATGAGTCTTTAAGAGAAAGAGGTAAGTTTCCTAGTCAGACTCAACCCAACCCTAGAGGAATTAATGAAATAGGTGAAAGACCATCTGATCATGTGAATGCTATTAAAACCCTTAGGAGTGGTAGAGTGATAGACAACAAGGTTTCCATGCCTGATAGTGAACATTCTGTAGTTCACCCTTGTGAACCAGAAAATGAGGAGACTGGTAGAGTCTCCAAAGAGACCAATATGGGTCCTGATGAGCCCGGCTTTGTTCCCAGAGCCCCGTTCCCCCAGCTGCTAGTTCCGACTAAGAGGGAGTCCAACTTTAATGATATATTGGAGGTTTTTAAGCAGGTAACTATAAACCTTCCACTACTAGATGAAATTAGGCAGATTCCCTCTTATGCCAAGTTCCTTAAGGATTTGTGTACGCGAAAGCGTAAGCTCAGTGTCCAGAAGAAAGCCTTCATAGCTAGTTATGTGAGTTATATTATTCAGAATACCACTACTCCTAAGTATAAAGACCCAGGGTCCCCTACCATTGCTTGTACAATAGGTAAATACCGTGTTGAGAAAGCGTTGCTTGACTTAGGAGCCAGTGTGAACTTACTTCCGTACCATGTGTACCTTAAGCTAGGACTTGGTGAGATGAAACCTACCCAGGTAACACTTCAGTTAGCTGATAGGTCCGTTAAAGTTCCTCGTGGTGTGATCGAGGATGTTCTCATAGAGGTTGACAAGTTTATTTATCCAGTGGATTTTATTATCTTAGATACCCAACCTGTCCCTGACCCAGAGAACCAAATACCAGTGATTTTAGGTCCCCCATTTTTAGCCACGTCTAATGCGATCATAAACTGTCGAAATGGTATTATGAATCTATCTTTTGGTAATATGACTATTGAGTTGAATATTTTTAATGTCAATAAGCTACATTCTGAGCTAGATGACACGTGCATTGAAGAGGTCAACATGATAGGAACCTTAGTTCCGAAGTCTGTACCAAACACCGAATCGGAAGATCCATTAGAGAGTTGTCTAGCCAGTTTTAGCATGGATTTCGACGATGATATTGATAGCAACATTGAACAAGTAAATGCTCTGTTGAATTCCATTCCTATGTTAGATACCGATAGATGGAAATCTAGTTTTGAACCATTACTAGCTACCGAATCTACCTTAAGCCCTTATTTCGAAGAGCCTAAAGATCCTCCTAAGTTGGACCCCAATTATGCATTTGTAGGCCCATCTGAGATTTTGCCTATAACTTCCGATTTGGATAGTGATCATGAGATTAGGCCAGTAACCATGCTTCAACACAATAAGGAAACTCTAAGGATGACCATAGAGGATATGAAACATATAAGTCCTATAGCTAGTATACCTCAAAAGAATTTATAGGATGAACCACCTGATTATAACTTAGAGAAATCAATTGACTTTTTCAGGAACCGGATGGTCTAGAAATTAGGAATATTGTGACTAGTTTATCTAGAGATACCCAAAACTCTAAGTTTGGGGGTAGTGAACTAGAAGAATCTCTAGAGTATTTTAAATACTCTCCGGATCCGGAAATTCAAGCCATAGTTAAAGGTCTTACGGAGAATAGTGATTACCCTAAATTTGGGGGTAGAGATTGTCAATTATGCCCAGTAGAAGTCCCTAACTTGGGACTCAATCCTAGTGCATCTGAGGTATCGCTTGAGTCTATTCAGACTCCACAACCTGATCCGCCTGATACTGTTCAGGAGGAAATCCATATATTAGAAACCCGTTTTTCGGATGAATCTATTTTTCAAGACACTCTTATGAAGCCCAACTGGAGGCTCTGGATAGATCCGATTGTCTTGCAAGAAACCTTAGATGGGGATGTGCTCCTTCTGTTCATTTTTCTGAACTAGTGCAGTTGTCTCATATTGGTGTTAGATCTATTTGGTATTATGGACCCACAACTTTTTCGGCTATTGGTATATGACTTTGGAAGGTGAAGATCCTTTTTGAGGTATTTGATGTCTGGCTGAAGACTTTAAACTTAGAACTTCTTGGGAGGTAACCCAATCTCACGCAACACGGTAATATCTTTCCTCAACCCTTTTTGCTTCAAGTGGTAACAATTTCTCCTCGTTCATGCTGTTAATTTTATCATTGGAAACATTGAGGACAATGTTAGATTTAAGTTTGGGGGTATGGGAAAATCTTTTAGTTGCAATAAATAAATACGCTCCAGAGCCTAGAGATTTATGCGTATTCAGGATGGCACTAACTAATCTAAGTGGATGGAAGCATCTTGGTTGTAGGAGTTGACGAACCAATCTGATTAGATGGAAACATCTATAGAGTCTATTCATAAAAGCACAGAGCTCAGGTGTTAGAAATAACATGATAGTTGCACCATATTTCGTTGAGTCCTTTTCATTTCTTTTTTTTTATTTTATTTTTTCATTTTAAACTATGTTTCTCTAAGTGATTAGGTGGGGCACACGATTCAAGTTGTTACCACTGCTAGGGTGAATTAGAGTGACTGAGTTACTACAAAAAAAAAAAAGAGACCGGACCAGTTAGACCAATTGGAATAAGTATTAACACTTGAATAGCAATATGCGTGTGTTCTCCCTGTTTCCGTCGCCTAAGCAAGCGTGGAATGCATGACCCGTGGGAACTATCGTGTAATCTGCTGACAAGAAGCATGCGCTTGGATCAAAAAGATCTATTCATGTCGTTAAGTTAAAAAAAAAAGGTTATTGTTCTGTGTAGTCAACTGCTGGTTCCCTTGTATTTGCCAGTTTGTTGATCTAGATTTAAGTTATTGACCACTGGTTCCCTTGTATATGCCAGTTGTGTTGATATTAGTCAGACCGGTATCTCAATCCATTAGGATAGGTTCATTCTGGCAGTGGCCTTCAGACAGATAAGTGAAACATCGATCATTTGGTTAACATCAAAACAACCTACATTTTTCTATTTCCATCTCCTTTTTCTATCCATATGATTAGTTTGACTCCGAATATGATGTCCGTAGTGCAACTATCTGAGTAGAGCTCTGTCACTTTATATGAATTTTAGTATGCTTGAGTGTAAACTCGTGTACATCAATTGGAATTTCACATCAGGGTACTTCCTCCTGTAGTCAGTGATTGTAAGCCAACCAAGGAGATTCTTTAGTGCCTTCCAAGGTTCGACATAGATAGCTAGGGTCTGGAGTAATGGTTTTGTGGGTACACCTCTGGTAAACCCTCCCGAGATTAACTCAATTTTATTTTTTATTTTTGCTCGAGGACTAGCAAATAATAAGTTTGGGGGTATTTGATAGACGCATTTATGTGTCTAATTTGTCCTCAATGTTTCGTATTGTTAGTACTTGTTTTCTTCCTTATTATGATGTTTTGTGTGTTTGTAGGTATTTTTGGAAAATAATTATTGTTGGAAAATTCGGCTCGAAAAGTTGCACGGAGCACCCCCGGAGGACATTTGTTATTCAGACTCTCATCATTGGTTAAGGGGCACTCAATTACTAAGGGGCAACCCAAATCACCCCAAAAAGGCAGATGTTATTCACACCCAAGGATCGTATAGGGGGACAACATCTTCAAAAATTTGAATTTTCATTTTGGCGGGAAATTTTCTTCTTCAACTGGCAGATGTTTCGATCGATTTTTGGACGTGATTTTGTGCGATTCAGTCGCTGAAACTTTGTGGAAAGATGTGATATAACCATATTAAGCTATTTCAGGTGTTATCTCGGGCCAGAATTGGCTGAATCAAATTGTGGAGCAAAACAGGGAGCACGCCATAGTATGGAGACTGTCACGGGATTTGCATGAGTTTGCGTATGTTAGGATGACTCTAACAACCATATGGAGTGTGAAGGAGATAAATACAGTAATTTGGAAGCTTCATAACTCGTGGAGAAATCAAATATCTAAATTATTTCCTAAACAGACAGTGAAGAATAATGGAAGATTATATGAAGTTATGGCGAGATATTTTGGCCCTGTGGAGTATATATAGGGTGTTGGGAACTCAGAGAGGGTCTGTCGAGACTTAGGGAGGTTTAGGGAAGCTCAGAAACAAAGAAAAAAATTTACAGAGAAACTGCCGAGTTGCAGTCGGGGAAGAAGGTGAATAGTGAACTCGATAGTTGAAAACAGTCGCAGAAACCGTGGCCTAAACTTTCAAATCCAAACTCTTTGTAACAGTTTTGTAACAATTATTCCAACAATTAATAAAGTTTGCAACAGTTCACTTTCGTTCTCCCGTTACAGCGAGTTTTGCAACAATTATAACTGTTACAAACTCACAGTTTCATACCTTTTCACTCTTTTGATCATCTTTTGAGCCATAAACCAATCTTTTTGAGACCATGATTCATATGAGGAGATAAACCCATCCTCTGGGGAGACGGAGGAAGCTATTCTGACAATTAAAATGTGGTAATTTCTATTTTAAATAATTTATGCAATTTAAATTATGATTTTTTTGCCTAGAACAAAAGAGTTTTCCCAATGATTTTTATTAAGCAATTGTTATTTTAATTGATGGTATATGCTTAACTTTGAGTTCTTGATATTCCATGCTTTCAACTTACGATTGCTCTTTTATAAAATCTATTTTTGCAATAATTAGAATCACTTAAATGGGAAATTGCATAATAATAATAATAATAATATCACTTTGGAATTGATAGAATAGTGGAACCCTTAGCCCCAGTTTCTCCAAAATCTCGACATCACTTTTTGAATCAAATTTGCAATATGTATTTAAATATAAAAATTCTTTCCTTCACAATTCTGAAAAGAACCTATTATTTACCACTATTACAACAACTTTTGGAAAACCATCAGCTAGCACTATGGTGGAGGGTATCCCTTCCCTATCCCTCAAATGTAGGGAAGGGATGGCACATGGAAGGCAAGATTGCTATGGTGGCGTCTCATCCCTTCCCTACACTACACGACTACTGAGTAGCCGTATCAATAGTGTCACACGGAAACTGATTTGCCGTATAAGTCAACTCGTTGACTTGACCAGTATGGCAACTCAGTAGCCGTTTCATTGGTTATAGTCATCAGAAACGCGGTCGGGCTCCCCATTTCATCTTCTTCTCAAGGTTTTCATCCTCTCAAACTCCTTTCAAACCCCTATTACCCCGTTTGGATTTTCATATTGATTCACTGCGATTCGATGGCTTAAATTAAAAGGGTTTGATCGTTACTCCAAGGTGAAACAAATCCATTCTTCAATTTCGAATTTCATCCAAAAAATCATCTAAGGTGGGTGATTCTAATGTTAGGGTTTCAATTGAATTTGATTTTGATTTTGATTTTGATTTTGATGAAATTGTAGATATTAAGTTGGTTAGGTATGTAGTGTGCAATTCACTAATGTAATTAAAAGATATATTTAGTCAAAAATGCATGATTAATGTAGAAAATTTATGTTGAATGAAATGTTTCTAAACTAGCATATCAATGTAGAAAATTGATTGACTTGTATTTATGTATGGTATACAAAAATTGATACTGTTTTTGTGGTTTGCAAAGGTGCATAATGAGTCTAATGCGTTCTTATGTGAGAGTTAAATATGGAATCTATTTGGATTCCTCTAGTTAAGAAGAAGAGAAAGCTTTGCTAATGTTTACACAATTATGTTTGGAAGAACGATTGCGTATTATTAGACAACCCATACCAAGGGAGGTACAGACACGTAGTGTAATAACGCGTGATCGAGTGTGGTATGATGCCAAAATGATGAATGATTATTTTACGCCTGTAACTGGTTATACCGCAAGAAAATTCAAAAAACGTCTAGGCATGAGGGAATACTTATTCGAGAAATTGTTAGGAAAATTGCTTGAGGTTGATCCAGAATGGCAACAACATCCAGATGCAACCGGTACTATGGGGCATTCTCCACATATGAAATTAGTTGCTCTGATGAAATGTTTATGCAAAAGTACGCCAGCTGATAGTGTTGATGATTACACTCGCTGGGTGCAACTACAATATACATGTATCTAAAAAGATTTTTCCACACCATTTGCATGACTTTTAGAGAAAGATATTTGCGTGAACCCACTCCTGAAGATGTTCAAAGGTTGCTACAAGAGAATGTGGACCGAGGTTTTCCTGGAATGCTTGGTAGTGTTGATTGTATGCAATGGCCATGAAAGAATTGTTCGGTATCTTGGAAAGGAACTTACCAGGGTAAAGATAAAGAGAGTAGTTTGGTATTAGACGCGGTGGCATCATACGATTTGTGGTTTTGGCATGCTTTTTTTTGGAATGCCTGGATCAAACAACGATTTGAATGTGTTGGCACACTCACCCCTTTTTGATAACATGATAAAGAGTGTAGCACCTCCATGCAATTATGTCATCAATGGTCACTAGTACAATATGTGTTATTTTTTAGCCGATGGTATCTATCCAAAGTTGACTACAACTGTACAAGCTTTTTTTCAGACGCTGGACATTCCCGAATATGTGAGATTCAACAAGTATCAAATGGCTAAAAGAAAGGATGTCGAGCGTGCTTTTGGAGTTCTCCAGGGTAAATTCAGAATTGTCGGATATCCATGTAATTATTGGCATCAATCAGACTTGAACCTAATTATGAAATGTTGTCTAATTTTACACAACATGATTATCGAGCATGAACGGCGAGATACGGATTGGGGAAGAGTTCTTCCTGTTCCGCTTCCGGAACCTACCATTAATGATCGTGTATTTATGTCAAGTTTGAAAAACCTAGAATTACAATTACAACTAAGAGATGATTTTGTCAAGCACATTGATGCGCTTCCTGGTAGATGAGGCCATGCAGGGGACATGTCTAGTTTGGAGGGTTCAGATATGGAATACGTGGATCTTCCATCATCAGAAGGAGATTATGAAGATACAGACTTAGATGAAGAAGTAGTTCCTGGTCAAAACGAGGATGAAGCATTTGTTTATTATGGAGATTACAATGATCAAATTCTAGATGACATTGAACATGCAGTTGAATATGAACATGATGGAGATGGAGATAAGGATTATGACGATGAGGATGATTATGATGATGATGAGGACGATGAGGAGGACGATTCTGACGATGATGTTTCTTATGATGATGCGGGTATTTATGATGATGATGATGATGATGTTGAGGCATAAGATGTATTTCACTGTTGTGTTTTAAGTTAATGAATGTTATATGCATATGTATTACAAACTTTTAATTATTTTTTGGTTTCAATTGTGTATGCAAATGAATTCGTTTATATTTGATGGAATATGGTTTACAATTAGGATAATCCGTGAAATATATTTCTACAGTATACGTATGAGTATACTTATCCATGAAATCTTTCTACAGTGTACAAATATGTATACTCACCATGTATAAAGGATTCACAATCTCTTTACCAATGAACACATTAATTCGATGAATTTTGTTCTCTGTCTTCAAAAATAAACACTTATTTTTGTCCAAGTTATTATCCACACCACTTATCTTTATTAATTATGGTGGGTTATATTTCGGAGGATACGAATTGATAGTTAGTTTATGGGTTGATGTTCATGTAGAGAATGAAGAAGAACATGAAAAACTAAATAACACAATCCTTTTGGAGCACTTGCTGCAAAAGTTGATTATACACAATGGGAATCCTAATGAACGGTTAAGTATCTGAAAACAAGGTTAAACATTATAACTTCAGACATGAAAGTATATGTATCTACACAGAGATCGTTATATTTATGGAGGGCTGCAGTACCTGCTGAAATCGTAAGAAACTTTACTGGTTACCTATCCAACAATTTTTCGTGTATGTGTACTGAATTGTTTACTAATGTAATTGTATATTGATATTGTTTTATTTTGTTGTAGGAGCAATCTGCTATGGATACTTACAAAAATAATGAGAGGAAACCTTTTAGATTTTTTAACTTCTATGTGATTTTGAAAAACAGTTTCTCAGAGTATACCCTTCCCCCTTTGAAGATTCAGCCCCCGAATCATTAGATGAAGAGTAAAGAATTTAAATAAAGATAGGTTTTGTGGGTATATCTCTTTGTAAACCCTCACGAGACATAACTCGTCCAATAGGGTCGCCTATTGGTTTAAAGTATGGTTGCACGTGCTTAATGTAAACGCTAATCATATGAATATGAAAATAACTATTATTATTTATTGTAGAAGCATAATACATCAGGCTCATCACATTTAAACTCCAACACGCACATACTAATTATAAAAAAAAGAACATTATATCAATTGATATTCAAACTCTAGATTGAACTAAAACATAACAACACTTATTCAGCCTATGCTACAGTTCTACTCTCAAGGAATCTCCAGTAACGTTTTCCAAATGTTTTTTTTTTCACTTGACCGGTGCATTTCCATAAAGAAATAACAACCCTCAGTTTCACATGGAATCCCCTTGGTGCATTCAAACTCCACCTTTCCTTTTAGTTTCAAGTTGTTGCAGAGTTCTTCAACTTTTTCTTGTTTGATTGCATCTTTCATTGCATCCTCCAAACATTGTGCTTCTCCCGGACATTTAGCATCTCACATTCCAAATACCTTATCTTCTCTGATATCGACTCTTTTACCTTCCTAGTGCCGGTGCAACCTTGTTGTGGACATTTTGTATATAACCATGGGCATTGAAGAAGACTATGTGTATCCATGAAACAACATGGACAAACCTCTTTTGCTTCCACACATACTATTTGTTTTCCTTTTCTACTGGAACTCTTAGAACACATGATTGTTTATATCTAAGAATGTATTGAGATTGTTGATGGTTCAAAAAAAAAAGTTATGTATTTATATAAAAACATAGAGCCGTTGGACACGACTTTTAAAAAAATATAGCTGTTGGACACGATCTTTTAGAAATATGACCGTTGGACACGACTTCTAAGAAATATGGCCGTTGGGAATGAATCATATATAAGGAAGATATCTCGTTCTTCCTTGCAGCAAAAATCTACCAATTCTTTGCAGTATCGATCTTTTAGGTTAAATTCAAAGATAAACATCTATTGAATGGCAAATCAATCAAGAACTACCAACTCAGTCGAAGAGATTCTAAGAAGATGCAAGCAAACCACTCAATCAATTGCTGCAATGGAAAAAGAGATGTGCAAAAGAGGAGATCAATCTGCTACGAACGTAACAACGTCTTCAATACCCACCAAATTAACTAATGTGATTGATGAAGTATTATGCAAACAAAAATCCAAACAACAACCCAAATATTCATCAACCACTGCAACACAATACGAAGAAAAACTCAAGGCATACCAAGAAAAACAAGAGGCAAAGAAACGAGGTCAAGAACAATTCCAAATGAGGGCAAGGTTAAAGGATGTTGAAGAAGAGACATAATGGATTAGAATCTTTTACCTTCTCAAGGATGAATTTCCAGAAGATCCTAAAGATCATACTCTGTTCTGGACTGATGTTGGTTGGGGTCCTTACGTTAAACAGACGGGAAAGAAATCACGCTTTGATTATGAGCCAACCCACATTTGTTCAAGGACAATTCATGTTAAGAAATTATGCATCGCGTACAATGAGTTTCTCGACAGGTCCAGAGGGGATAGGATCGCTGCACAAAAAGCATACAAAGCATGGAGAGGAGAACAATTTTATCATATCGAAGCGGCATTGATCTTCAAATCTCACACCAACAAAAATAATAACATGTAATGTATTCAGACCTATCGGGGACCATGTTAAAAAACGATGCCAGAGCGAAACCCGGTTAATCAAGTGCTAACGAAGTTATTAATTTTAATCTAATGATCTGTTGTAATTTCTTTTCTACGTTATTAATGAACATTAGTGTAATGAAGTGATAATGAAGTTATTAATTGAAATATGAAAATCATTTCGTTACAACACATTCATAAATTTTATTAATTCAAAGAACAATTTAAATTAATTTAGACAACACTTTTAAGATAACAACAATGCTAACTACAAATTTAGAACAACACTTTTAATTTAAACTTTGATTAGAAATAAAAATACTAAACTCAATAAAAGATAAAACACCTAGATATGGATTACATCATCATCTTCTGAATCTTCAACGCTGATTATATTCATCCCCTTCAATATATCCTTTTGCTTGCGTCGATAATATCTTTTTTCGTTGGGAGCTAATCGACCAAGGTCCATAGACATTATTACATTGTCTTGATCTAACTACATTTGTTGTTGATGCATTTGAGTAGTCTGTTGATGAAGCTGTTGCAAATTGAGTTGTTCTTCCATTTGATAACTCGGTTGTTGAGTATACTGCCAAATTGTTTGGTATTGGGATTCTTGTTCCATTTTCATTTTTTCCTTCCTTGATCGTGTTTCATTAAGATACTCCAAAACACTAGCACTTCGTTGATAGATCATATCTTCTTCCATCTTAACCGAAGATGTTCCCTCATCAGCTTCTCTAAATATACCTCGCTCACGATCCTTCTTCTGTCTCGCTAGCATTTTGGCTTTTTTGGCTCCTATAGGACGTGCATTCTCCTTGTATTTCCAACGAGTCTCTCCATTAGGAAGAACTTCAGTACCATCTTCGTGTGATACAAATTTGCGATGATTGTTAAACAACTCAATGTTTTGGCTAACGGTGAGTTCATAATTATATCCAGGGACCTTTTCTTTAAACAGATCATAACATGCATCATACTTGAACGGTTGTCCTGTTTGATCCTGAAATTGCTTACGAACATCTTTTGTCTAAAAATTTATGTAACAAACATTAATGAGATTACTATCATCACCAACTATATGGAAATTTTTTACAAATTAATAGAACTTACCTAATCTTCGTGGCCCGCACCGCTTTTTGTATGCCGATATAGAGCATTAAGAATGGACACGAATTCTTTGACATCTTTTTTAATAGTCTTAATCTTGGTTTTTAAGGCTGACCATTCTCAATCATATGGATTACCGTTGCGCTGGACAAAAATTTGGTGAATACGTATCCAAAACATAGAGGTTTTTTGTCCCGAACCCACAATTTCATCCATACTCACATAAATAAATGCAGTAGTAAGATCAATCTCTTCCTGTTGAACAAAATTATAAACCACCATTTTGAATGAAAACTTGAGTACAAGAAGATAAATATAAAAAACAAAGAGGTATAATATGAAGAAGAGAAAGAAGAAATCAATTGATGTAAGAAGAAGAAATTGATTTGGTGTGGTTTGAGTAGAGAATTAGAGTGGTATTTATAGAGGATTTTGAAAAAATGACCGTTGGGATCCGACGATGGAGAAGATAGAGCCGTTATTAATGATGGATGGTTAGGATCGGATGTGAGAGAGGTGTAAACGAAAAAGGTCAAGCAAATATAATTTCTGAAACGGCTGCTGAGTAGCCGTGTAAAAGGATACGGCTACTCAGTATCCGTATCAACGGTAATACGGCTACTCAGTATCCGTAAAGCACAAATTTCACACGGCAAATGAGTAGCCGTGTGATTTCCCTTCCTTATAAGAGGGATCAGATGTGATCCTCCATATAGATAAGGGGAGGGATATCCCTACACATGTAGGGATTTGGAAGACCATAGTACTTGGTTTTTTGAGTTTTTGAGGGGTAGTGAGGGATAGGGAGGGGATGAACCCCTCCATAGTGCTAACTCTTAGGAATATAATTCCTTTCCCTTCATAGCTCAACTTCCAAATCCAAGTCTTTCTCAAATCTTCCATCTTCTCTTTCCAAATTCAAGCCAAATTCTTCATCCAATTCCAAGTCCAAGTCTTCACACCCATGAGTAGAATCCACACAAAAATATGTACTTTTGTTCGCCTGAAAAAGTTCTCGGGATTACCGGAATCCAGCCTGAAACGACACCAGAATAGTGTTGCCGGTGTCTGGAATCTTCTTCTCTGATAACAAAATATTATGCCTAGATACCGCTAAAGTTAACGGTCAACCCAGTCAAACCGTCTGTCGATGGGTCAAGAAAGAGAGTGAATCATCTTATCTTAGTCAGGGTCTGAGTTATCTGACTCAGTCTTAATCATCAAGTTGAATCTGGAATCGCTGATTTGACTCGCCTGGAAATGATTTCAGCGGAGTATCCCCTATTTCTGGTGATGTTCCGGCCATTTTCAGGCCTCACTTTTCTTCAATTCCTGCACAACATGTATCTTAACATTCATCTAAACTGTCAACCATTCATTCAAGCATATGCATCTCCTTTCCACAACACCTTATCCTTCAGTTCTGCCTCATACTCTATCTTGTTCACAGCATCAGAGACCAGAACCCTTGTATCTTAGAAGAACCCATTCATTTGTTGATCTTCATCTCGTAACGGAGATTACCAACAACATCATCATCTCATCCATTATCAAATCCAAACTCGAATCAAGTTTAACCCATCTTCTATTCAACCATCACTTCATCAATTTACAGTAACGACCACCATGTCCAACCACACAGACCCTGTAATCTTCGATTAATCTCACTATATGTGGCAACCTTGATCTTCTCTGCATCAACAGTAGCATACAGTCTCTTCTTATCTCAAGAAAACCGAGACACTAATTTCTCTTCTTCGAGTTAACCACCAACCCAATGCTTCATTCTTAAATTCAAGAAATTCAATATTCACCGTTATATGAAAACCTGATTAGATTCAAGCTAATATCTTTCAACCGATAGATCGAAAACTTAGCTTGTTATACACAGATGAAATGCACGTTTCTAGGTTTGTGTAATAGTACCCAAACATGTACATTTATTGGTTCAACAATAGTTAACCAAATGGTTAGCCATATGAGCACTTTCATATCAACCATCTTCTTCTTCACCATAACTAGTTCAAATGACTCAAATGAACTAGTTAGAGATTTATTCAATTGCAAGGAAATCTTATCTACTATACAAGACACAATTGAAGAAAAAATGATTTGATTCACTCTAATCGGTTTATGAACTTTATAGCCACGGTTTGAAAATAGCATTCCTTAGTTTATATAAACATGAGTTCATAAACAATCGTTTTGAGATATAACCTACTCAAGTTCGCAGACTGGGTTCGCGGACTTAAGTTCCCGTAAAGAGTTTTCAAACACCAGCAGATATTCTCGGTTCGAGAACTATCGTCCGTTCGCGGATTGAGTTTTCTGAGTGAGTTCTCAAACTCCAGGAGATATTCTCGGGTCGAGAACTTCTGCCAGTTCGCGGACTGAGTTTGCAAACTGTGCAAACTTCCGGTTCTCTTGATCAAAAAAGTTCGCAAACTTTGGTTCAAGGAATAAGATCTTATACATATATGTGTTTCCACAAGAATGCTTATATCCATCAATGATTATGTAATCTAAAATCTCATTTCAATCATTGAAACATTCTCAAAGGAAGTTATATAGTTGTTATTCACAAACCATTTTTCGTCAGAGCAATTTTCAAAGTGATTGAAACATAACATGACTTTCATCACTAGTTAAAGATGAATTTGGTTAAAGCAAAAGCTTACCAACACATATTTCGAGAAATAGATAGGCGAGATAAACTCGGCTCGAAATAAAAAATGTGTATAATCAAAGTCTATATAGCAAAATGACTTTTGTCTCAAGATAGAAGATAAATAGACTTTTGAGTGATAGATAATTTCAAGTCTCCACATACCTTTTTGTCGATGAAGTTCCACCGGTTCTTTGAGTAGTTCTTAGTCTTGCATGATGATTCGCCATGGAGTTCTTGAGCTCAACTACACTTTCTATCCTAGTCCGAGACTTAGCTACAGTAGACTAGAAATCAAGACTTATAGTTTTGATCAATAACATTGACAAACATGCTTGAGATGGCAACGCATGCGAGTTCGACCGAGCAATGCTCTAACAATCTCCCCCTTTGTCAATTTTAGTGACAAAACTACTAATAAATATGGAATACAAAAAATATAAATACAATTTTGAAGCTCCTATTCCACATGTCTAATCTTCAATATTACTCGAAATCTTCGTCACTTCCAAGTAGTCCAATGATCCCAAAGGTTATAAGTTTAGCATCATCGTTGTTGAAAATCCGTAGCTATAACAATGAGAAACAGAATTCTCGATCATTGTTATACAATGACATAGTATCATTACACAGTATAAAAGTTCAATTGTATCACAACTTTGACAACCATACTATGGTGATATGTGTCACTTCCCCTTAGTTAATACTCTATCTCACATGGAAACTACACCCCCTTACATAATGATCCGAAAATCATATGTATTTGTAGTGTGAACTACATATTAATTCTCCCCCTTTATGTCAATAAAATTGTCAAAGGTACAAGAATGAGATCCTAATGAAGTTTCCGAAAGATACATTTCATGACTAAAAGAAAGCATATATCAACTTTATCTTTAGACGCAATCATAAAGCCGAAACTAAATGCATTCATCAAGGAGTTTAAAGATACAAGATAACCCCTATAATATTCCACAGCCACACTCCCCACAAAGATATGGCAATTAAGCACAAGTTCAAAAGAACTCTCCCCCATAAAATGTAATTCCCGAAAGAACAACAAGAGCGATCTTAATTTCAAGAGAAAAGAAGGATTTCTTTGGACATAAAAAATCACATACGAATATGAATTTGAATCCAAAAGATACTCAATTAAATTAATCAAAAGAGAACCTATTATTAATTTAATCGTAAATGCTCAACATAAGTGAACTTATGGAGACTCAAAAATACTCAATTATATTAATCACAAGAGAACTCATAATCAATCTAATCGGAATACACAATCAAATTAACCACAAAAAGCAATCAATTTAATTGTTCGTGCTCAATCATAAGAGAATCTATGGAGCGATTAATAAGTTAATCATAAGAAAATAATCAACTCAGTCAATAGTGCTCAACATAGGAAAACTTACGGAGCAACAATTAAATAACCAAACAAGATGATTAACTTAGTTGAAACTGCTCGACATAAGGTACCTCACGGAACAACAATAACTCAGTCGATATAGCTCAACATAAGACACCTTATGAGTATATACACAAAAAATTGTGGATTGGAGATCGACCTAATACCATGGAATAATCAAGGACTCATTCTATTTTCCATCACTATTTGCATAATGACATACAATAGATATAATCCTTGTAAACAAAATATTTTAACCTATCTTCCATCAATAATTGACATAATAGGCTTAACTTTTGTATTTGTCGAAAGTCCATTCATTCTTTATCAATACGTGAATATATACTTACGAAAGACTTTACTTTTGACAAGATATGGGATAACCACAGTTCACGGATGCAAACACACATATCCCATAAAATAATACGATATATAGAACCATAAAGATTAATACTGCAATAATCATCTTCCAAGCTATTTTTTAGAATTTAAACAAATAAACCTAAAAACATGAAGATGAAAACGTTGGACATGGTTATGTGTAATCACAATAATGGCTATTCCAAACTCTAGTTATTCTTCTAAACAAAACAAGAAAATAGGAGATTTACTAGGCAACATAGAGCTTTCTCAAGGCCTCGACTGAGAATTCCTTCTCATTATTAAAGAACCCATTGATTATGGGATCATTCAATTCCTCTAAATCTTCGGAAATACCAGTTAACTCACTGAGTTCTCTTTTTAGATCATGCAAGGTGTTCTTGGTTAGAGACAACAGTTCTTCATAGTGAGTTATCTTTTACAAAGAGGAAACAATTTGAGATTTTAAATTATCTCTCTTGTTGATGAAATATTTCACCATGCCTCTAAAATTATCATCAAAATGACAAATAGATAAGAAACGGTTAGAGGAAGAACCTTCTCCATTATTTGTAGCCTTCACTTTCTTCACCTTTGAGGAAGAAATTACTTTATACAGATACAGGTTTGCTGCTTCGACTGCATCCCTGCTTGTGGTGCTTCTAGTTACAGGAGCCATGAAACTGTATCTTTTTAGGGGGAAAAAAGGTCCACAAACAAATTTATAAATAGACTTATGAGCGTCTAAACCCTAGAAGAACAATTCTTTTGTAGTTTAATGATCCATTATCTATATTGTTAGGAGAATATTTTCTAAAAGAAATTAAATACATACTTGAGCCACAAGAACGCAAGAACCCCATTTTCTCAAGTTAAAGATGAGGATGCGAACGTCTCTGGTTTTAGACAGAGACGTTGTGAGCCAAACACTCCCCTTGTTTACCACAAAGTGGTTTACCAAGGTTTATTGTGTAAACAGATTTCCTACCTCTTCTGATTCTGGAAGTACTGGTTTTATGAGACCCATGTTGGTTATCCAGATTCATCTTTTTCATGTTCTTTTGCAGTCTGGAAATTCTTTTGTTGTTCCTCTTGAACCTCCAACACGTGCTTTGAACATGATTCGCATTTCCACAAAATGAACAAATCAAGGATCCTTTGTCTTGTTGAAGTGCCTTCTGTTTATCACAATTGTCAACCTTTATTTTTTCATGACAAATAGAACCAACGGGGTTGACAATACCTGTAGTTTTGCTTTTAAATCCTAAAACGTTTGTGTTTCTATAGGATTTATGAACAAATAACATTGCTGAGATTTTGTCAGAACTTCCAGATAATCTTCGTAGATCATCCTTGAGAGTATTAGTCTTTTTTTCCTTTAGAGCAATGGTTCTAGTGAGTTTATTATTGAGACAGTCTATCTCAAGGTTTTTCACCTGGATTAATGATTCTATTTTCTTCAATGAAGCTTTTAATTGAAGATTTTCTTGAAGAACCTCTCTATTCAAGAATTCAAAAATATATGTGGCAGACTCAATTTCTAAATCAGACCTTGAGTATGTGGATGTTTCTGCTGCAAGATTTGCAGGTTCCTCACATCCAACAAACATATTCAAAACGTTGACACTTAAAGATTTTTCTTTCACAGAATCATTAGCAGCAAAAGATGACAGAATATGTTTATCACATCTAATGGTTCTTTTTACAAAATCCTTGATCATTTCTGTTATCAATGGTTTATCGAACCAATCACCATTTGACCAACATTCATTAGCCCAAGACAAGTTAAAGGTTTCACTTGTCTCGGAAACAACATTGAATGCAAAGGTATGAACCGAATTTGGAACAAGTATTTTTACCTTTCCAAGAGAGGTACTTTTGGAGAGGGTGTTGAGGTTATTTCCTCCATCGATGACATGCTTCTTAGAAACATATCTATTGTCTTCAAATATAGTTTCTAAGATATCCCATACATCTTTAGACTTAGTGCAAGTAGACGCATAGTGTTGAAATTCCATGGTAATGGCTTGTCTGATAGCATTTAATCCGTCAGAATTTTGCATTGCAACAAGAGATTCTTCAGAACTATAACTACCAATATCCTTAGGCATAGAAACATCGCTTTTTGTATTAACCAGAGGATCATAGCCATCAACAACACGTACCCAGGTTTGAAAATCACGAGATTGAAGAAAAGCACACATAGAAACTTTCCACCCTGGGTAATTTGAGCCATCGAAGACTGGTGGTACGTTTATTGAGATAGCACCTATTTCCATAGAGTCAGATTGCTACAAACACAGACTTGTAAGGTCTTTAAACGTGTTTTCCTGCTCTGACACCAATTGAAAAAGCGGGGGTACAACAACCACACCCAATATTTCTCTTTTCAATATGTATGGAAAAACTCCAATATACTTTCTAGAGAATCAACTAGACAGTCAATCTAGATAAAATTATATCAAAGGATTTTATATCTCGGTCTCTCGATTTGATCTATACACAAGCAAATAGAAATCTACGAGTCTTTATCAAATACTAGAGATATAACTTGAATGATACCAAAGACCAATATCCAAGTGTCAATTTATTTAAATCAACAACCAAAAGGTCGGATATTCTAATTCATTGAACAACGCACAACCTGTGATATTTCAATTATATAACAAAATATAATGCACGAATAGAAATAAAACAAACACCACAATTTTATTAAAGAGGAAACCGTAAATGCAGAAAAAACCCGGGACCTAGTCCATATTGAACACACACTGTATTAAGCCGCTACAAACACTAGCCTACGACAAAATAACTTCGGTATGGACTGTAGTTGAACCCCAATCAATCTCACACTGATCCAAGGTACAGTTATGCTCATACGTCACTGATCCCAGCATGATGCTACGCACTTGATTCCCTTAGCTGATCTCACCCACAACTAAGAGTTGCTACGACCCAAAGTCGAAGACTTGATAAACAAATATATATCACATAGAAAAGTCAATAGGATTGAATAAATCTGTCTCCCACAGAAATACCCAAGAGTTTTTGTTCCGTCTATTGATAAATCAAGGTGAACAGGAACCAATCGATAAATCGGACTTATATTCCCGAAGAACAGCCTAGAATTATCAATCACCTCACAGTAATCTTAATCGACGCGGCGAAAGAAGATATTGTGGAATCACAAACGATGAGACGAAGATGTTTGTGATTACTTTTATATCTTTCCCATCGGAGATATTAATCTCAAGCCAATCTTTGCGATTGTACTCGTACGATATAATACGCAAGATCAAATCACACAACTACAAGAAAGTAGTATCGGTCTGGCTTCACAATCCCAATGAAGTCTTTAAGTCGTTAACCCGGTTTGAGAAAAGAAAACAAGAGGTTAAAGGAGAATCGACTCTAGCTTACACAACTAGTATCACACGTAAGGTATGGGGATTAGTTTTCCCAGTTGCTAGAGTTCTCCCTTATATAGTCTTTCAAATCAGGGTTTGCAATCAATGTTATCTTAGTAACAAAGCATTCTATATTCAACGTTATATGAAAACCTGATTAGATTCAAGCTAATATCTTTCAACCGTTAGATCGAAAACTTAGCTTGTTATACACACATAAAATGCACGTTTCTAGGTTTGTGTAACCGTACCCAAACATGTACATTTGTTGGTTCAACAATAGTTAACCAAACGGTTAGCCATATGAGCACTTTCATATCAACCATCTTCTTCTTCAGCATCACTAGTTCAAATGACTCAAATGAACTAGTTAGAGAGTTTTCTAATTGCAAGGAAATCTTATGTACTGCACAAGACACAATTGAACCAAAAAAGATTTGATTCACTCGAATCGGTTCATGAACTTTATAGCCACGGTTTGCAAATAGCATTCCTTAGTTTATATAAACATGAGTTCACAAACAATCGTTTATAGATATAACCTACTCAATTTCGCGGACTGGTTTCGCGTACTTAAGTTCCCGGAAAGATTTTTCAAACTCCGGCAGATATACTTGGGTCCAGAACTATCGTCAGTTCACGGACTGAGTTTGCTGAGTGTGTTATCAAACTCAGGCAGATATTCTCGGGTTGAGAACTTCCGTCAGTTCATGGACTGAGTTTGCAAACTGTGCAAACTTCCGGTTCTCTTGATCAACAAAGTTCGCAAACTTTGGTTCAAGGAATAAGGACTTATACATATGTGTGTTTCCACAACAATGCTTATATCCACCAATGGTTATGTAATCTAAACTCTCATTTCAATCATTGAAACATTCTCAGAGGACATTATATAGTTGTTATTCACAAACCATTTTTCGTCAGAGCAATTTTCAAAGTGATTGAAACATAACATGACTTTCGTAATTAGGTAAAGATGAATTTGGTTAAAGAAAAAGCTTACCAACACATATTTCGAGAAATAGATAGGTGAGATAAACTCGGATCGAAATAGCAAATGTGTATAATCAAAGTCTATATAGAAAAACGACTTTTGTCTCAAGATAGGAGATAAATAGAATTTTGAGTGATAGATAAGTTCAAGTCTCCACATACCTTTTTGTCGATGAAGTTCCACCGGTTCTCTGACTAGTTCTTCGTCTTGTATGATGATTCGCCATGGAGTTCTTGAGCTCAACTACACTTTTTATCCTAGTCCGAGACTTAGCTATAGTAGACTAGAAATCAAGACTTATAGTTTTGATGACTAACATTGACAAACATGCTTGAGATAGAACGCATGCGAGTTCGACCGTGCAATGCTCTAACACATAATTTACAAGAAAAATAGAAGATTAAACAATAGATAGTAAATCAAGGTGTATTCTACCGCTATCAAATTAACCCACACTTAGACTTTGCTAGTCCTCGAGCAAACCAAACCAAAACATACGACTTCAAAGCTTTCTATCTCCGTAAGCATCCAAAGAGCTATGAGGACATAGAGTTTCTGCATGCTAGTAATAAGAAGTTAGAAATACCAAAGAAAATATTCTCATTCTTAAGTGTTGAGTGAGAAATAACCACACCATAATGAGAGAATGTGTGTTTGAGAGCGATCAACTTTCCTTGTAGATTTTGATGTCTCTCCCTTGTTGATGATGATGGTGTTTCTATGGACCCGTTGTTGTCGAGAGAGAGAGAGAGTTGTGCTAACTGCAAATCAAACTACAAGAAGGAGGTTTTCATCTATAGAAGTTACCCTCATTATTGACAAAATTAGCACTCAAGAGATCAAAGAGTAGTGCTTCTATTGGTGGGCGGTTGGGTAGCTCACCATTCTACCCGGAATTAACGTACGGTGATACACACTCAAAAGAAAGCTCTTTAGTCATTTATAAGGAAATCTGCTCTGGTGCCTCACATGATATAAATACGGGTAGTCCCCACTAATGATTGATCAGCAACTCTAATAATGCATTTCCCTCTGCACCTCATTTTCCACTGGCATGATTAAATCCATTATTTAACACTCTAACAAGTAAGAAATCCGAATGTAGTTCCTTAACACTTCCAAGTTCAGTTATGTCGGTCAGAAATCTCTATGTAAACATACCTAGAAGTATGCTAGTGACTCTAAAATCTCTACAAGTTGGAGGTTTTATGCAAAAAAATTTTATATACATGGTTAACCACTCCCCCACACTTAATCTTTACATTGTCCTCAATATAATTGAATCCTCCTAGTAAAGTCAAGGTGGGAAATCCTAATATGATATGGAACAAGAAAAATAAATAAACAAAATAAAAAGAAAAAGGATAAGAAATACAAAACCTATGGGTTGCCTCCCATTAAGCGCTTGGTTTAAAGTCCTAGGCCCGACTTAGCTCTTGCTGCATATTACTCCTCCAGAGGGAGTACATCTTGAAGTCCTATCATGTCCACATGCTCCGTTGGAAAGTTTTCATAATATGGCTTCAATCTATGGAGGTTGACTTTGAAAGTTTTTCCTGTTTTTTCACTAACAATTTCAACTGCACAATGATCATAAACATTAGTAACAATAAATGGTCCCACCCAACGGGACTTAAGCTTACCGGGAAACAAAAGTAGAAGAGTATTAAATAAAAGAACTTTTTGCCCCACAACAAAACTTTTTCGAGAAATCATCTTGTCATGAAAAAGCTTGGTATTTTCCTTGTAAATACGGGCACTCTCGTATGCATCATTTCGGTTCTCCTCTAGCTCATTTAGTTGTAACTTCCTTTGCTTCCTCGCATCATCACACTCCATGTTGCACCTCTTTATCACCCAATAAGCCTTATGTTCAAGTTCAACAGGAAGATGACAAGCTTTGCCATAAACCAACCGATATGGAGACATGCCAATCGGTGTCTTGTACGCCATTCTATATGCCCAAAGTGCGTAATTGAGCTTAAAGGTCCAATATTTCCTTGTTGTATTCACCGTTTTCTCAAGAATTGACTTGATCTCAAGGTTTAAAATTTTCGCTTGTCCACTAGTTTGTGGATGGTAAGGCATACCAATCTTGTGTGTTATGTTGTACTTCTTGAGGAGAGCGTGGAAAGACTTTTTTAAATGTGATCTGCCATTGCTTATCACCACTCTTGGTGTTCCATGCCTAGTGAATATGTTTTCTATTATAAAATAACAAACAACTTGAGAATCATTAGTTTTGGTGGCTTTAGCTTCCACCCATTTCGAAACATAATCCACTGCAAGAAGTATATAAAAATTTCCATTTGAATTGACAAAAGGGCCCATAAAATCGATACCCCATACATCAAAAATCTCAACGAAGAGAATTGGTGTAAGTGGCATTTGATTTCGAGCACCAAGATTTCCCGTTCGTTGACATCTATCACAAGATTTACAAAAAATATATGCATCTTCAAACAAGGTGGGACAATAAAAGCCTCTCCGAGAACTTTGAGAGCGGTACGTTTAGAACCAAAATGGCCACCACAAGCAAGAGTGTGACAAAAGGAGAGAATAGATTGAAATTCGGAGTTAGGTACGCACCTTCGTATTATTTGATCAACGCCATATTTCTAAAAGTATGGTTCATCCCACACATATTGCTTAGCGATCTTTTTAATTTTCATCTTTTGGAAGTTGGACATTATACTAGGTACCTTCCTTTTCACCAGGTAATTCACTATATCCGCATACCAAGGTGTTGATTCTTCCAAGGAGAAAAGTTGTTCGTCCGGAAAGCGGTCTTGTAATGGAAGTTCTTCTTGGGACATAACAAGTTTACTAAGATGATCCGCAACGGTATTCTCCACACCTTTCTTGTCTCGAATTTATATGTCGAACTCTTGTAGCAGTAGGATCCACCGGATTAGTCTTGGCTTAGATTCTTTCTTCTTTATTAAGTGTTGATACATGAAAAAAATAACTCCCCTTGACCAGGGTGCCCCAAAGAAGGGAAAGGCCATACATGGAACATGGGGATTTGAGGACTAGGACCCAACTCCACCAATGAAGTATCCATGAGGTGGAAGGAACAATGAAGAAATTAACAAGGAAAAAGGAGGTAATATTAGAGAATGGATGACATTAGTAGTAATTAAGGAGGTTTAGGACACATGGAAAGATGTCTTATACTGCTATAGATTACTTGAGACGTATTACCAATTTCGTATAAAGATTACAGCCCAGGTCTTTTAGAAACACTGATTCTTCTTTGGTTTTTGCTTTCTACTCCTCTCTTTGAAGTGTTAACTGTTTGATTTGTTACTGCGGTTCTTGGTCTTGATTGGCACAGGTAAAGCCCTTATTGAACTTGATCTCATTCATTAGAATTAAATGTCCACATAGAAATGGATCCTCCTCCTGACCCTGGCCAGTGGTTACTTCTACCATTGAATGAGAAACTACCTTCATTGGTTGTTGGGATATTGAGAGCTCGCAGCAGGAGGAGGAGGCCATGACCTTTCCCTTAACGAAACTTGAACAAAGGCATCATTGGGTTGCACCATTATCCGATGCTATTTATGATGCTGGCTTATGCGGTGGTATTCGACTCTGACAAAGCTCCTGGACTTGGTTTGGGTGCAAGACACATGTTGACGGTGGCAGTTGGTCGGTTACTCCGAGCCATAATATTTGCTTCAACCATTCTGCCATCAGTTCGTCTATGGTGTACTTCATCTAAGTTTCCATTCCAACACATCCTCATTCTTGGGCACGGACTTATTATGTTCCATATTCTTCAGGTGCTACTGCTATGTGAACAAAATTATCCCGCAATTGAAACCTTGTAATTATATTTACACAAATGTTTAATTTATGGTATGCATTCGTCCCTTAACCTTAGTTTCTTCTTGCATTTTGTCACCAATCACCAATCATTTTCATCTATTATCCTCTAATCAGTAAGATGTTCTGCGTTTGATTTTTATTTGGCACTCGTGCAACTCGTGACAACTTTACCATCTCTACTGAGTGAATCTTCTTTGCTTCCTCGAAAAAGCTAAAAACTAATAGCTAAATTAGCATAACACTGTTAAGACTAATCACAAGCACTACTATGTCCTGATAGAATCAAATTGTTCTTGTTGGCGAACCGATGATTTCTTTAATACTTCTCCTGTTTGTTTTCAGCTGATCCTGTAGGGATTACCCTGGGGATCACCGCCAAGATTGGGGGTCAATGAGTTTCCTTATAAATTTTCTACTGCCAACTGCTTCAAAAGGACCGGCGTGGTACCATTTGTTAACAGCATCTGGTGGAGGGTGAGTGTGTAATGATCTTATATACAGTGGGCACATGCTTGTTGCAGTTTTGACAGCAATGGCTTGGACAGTATGTTGATATCCCAGTGCTTAGTGTAAGCTGGCATAATTTGAAGCATAAAACAAGTTTATTGGCTAGTTGTTGTTTTTTTTTGAAGCATTTTTATTGGCTAGTTATTAGTCAGAAGTGTCAAGTATAATTCTCTTTCTCAATCCCTAAAAGGAAATCCCTAGTCTTACTTCTCTTTCTCAAACCATCATCAAAATCTCCTCTTCCCACAGGGGTTGGCACCAAACGGGATTGAATGTCCTTTCTCTTTTCTGTCCCCACCTTAAACCAACTGGAAGTGCAAGAGAGGCGATATCCTCTTCTCGGAAGATAGCATCCTACCTTCATATCCTTAAACAGAATAACCACATTGAAATCAATGAAATGAAAACTGGAGGTTGCATATACAAACCCGTTTACATGGGATTGAAGGGTGCCAACAATGGTCTCTCCATCTTGGCCTCCTACCTTGGGAAAGATTGTGATGCCAGTTAACTCTAAGACCCTGGAATTTTTCTCCATCATCAGTTTGTTGTCAAAAGAATCTTTATTCCTAGACTTACTCTTTTTTGATATAACAAACTTTCTCCCAGGCTTTTTGATACATGTACTGTCCCAGTCTTTTCGCCAGAACTAACTGTAGTCTTTCGAACGACCCTCTTCCAATAATCTCTGGTCAGTTACTCTGTCTAATCGATCATGCAAGACTTGCCTGAGTAACCTTGAGGATCTCTTCCTTCATATACCTGTGCACGTACTCCTTCACTTCTTCCTTATGTATGGCCACAATTTCGATACTTGTTGTAGGCTTCTTCTTTGGCACTTTCACAAACACGAGTAATAAACTGGCATTTAGGTAATTACCCCATTCAAAAGAGATGTAAAACTAATGTCTGGAAACAGAAGAGAAGGAGACGATTCCTCCCTTGGCACTCTAACTGTGGGAACTTTAATAAAAAGAAGAAAATAATGAATATCCAAAGACATACGTACGCACGGCCCAAGAATGAGGGGGGTATCAACATGGTATCCAAGTTGTTTCGATAATTAATCCTCCTAGCGACTAACACCACTACATAATGAGGAAACTATAGAAAATTTCAAAAAACAAAATATATGGAGAGATATATGACTACATTGTTTACCAACTCTGATACATTTTTTTCATTAATAAAATCTCCTATAAATAGTATTTACATATGACTAAACCACTAACATTTAATCCTAATTTTTACGCACTAATTGTCCCACTTAGCTAGTAAGTAGGAATTAACTCCCACTACTAAGATCACGTTAGCTACTACCTAAACATTAGGATTTGACCACACGTTTAGATTACTAAAGAAAATACTAACAAAGTATACTAAAACAGTAAAACATATATATGATAATCAAAACGTGTTTGGATTAAATTCCAACACCTTCCCTTAATTCAAACACCTACATTTCATCATTGAATCATGCACCATCTTTCATCATCATCATCATCATAAATCAGCAACATCTTTGAATTGTTTCGCCATCATCATCATCATCATCATTATCATCATCATCGTTATCACGATCATCATCATCATTAGCCGATCAACATGCTGCAACGCATCATTTCAACTAACCAAACATATTATGCAAATTAAATATATATTTGTACCTTCATATATTTTTTCTTTCAAGCAAAATATGAAACACTTGCTAGATAAAAGGAAACTATCCAATTTACTTGAAAAAAATTCTAATTCTTGAATCCTTCTGCATACTTTGCACAAATCTTCATCATTTTCCACGTAACAATTATCCATCATCAAAATCATTTTTTTTTCTTCAACAAAAAAATTTCTTCATCATAACAGTTTTCTTCTTCACTCATATAAAAAAAAAACATCAAATAAATCAAAACAAATTTTCCAAAATAATTTTTTAACTCTCACCAAATAATATTTTTTTTCTTCGTCATTGCCCAACGATCTCACCTGGCTCTTGATGCCAAATGTAGAAAATTTCAAAGAACAAAATATATGGAGAGATATATGACTACATTGTTTACCAACTCTGATACATTTTTTTCATTAATAAAATCTCCTATAAATAGTATTTACATATGACTAAACCACTAACATGTAATCCTAATTTTTACGCACTAATTGTCCCACTTAGCTGGTAAGTAGGAATTAACTCCCGCTACTAAAATCACGTTAGCTACTACCTAAACATTAGGATTTGACCACACGTTTAGATTACTAAAGCAAATACTAGTAAAGTATACTAAAACATATATATGTTAATTAAAACGTGTTTGGATTAAATTCCAACACCTTCCCTTAATTTAAACACCTACATTTCATCATTGTCTTCATCATTAAATCATGCATCATCTTTCATCATCATCATAAACCAACAACATCTTTGAGTTGTTTCGCCATCATCATCATCATCATCGTCGTCGTCGGCACGATCGTCATCATCATTAGCCGATCAACATGCTGCAACGCATCATTTCAACTAACCAAACATATTATGCAAATTAAATATATATTTGTACTTTCATATACTTTTTCTTTCAAGCAGAATATAAAACACTTGCAAGATAAAAGAAAACTATCCAATTTACTTGAACAAAATTCTAATTCTTGAATCCTTCTGCATACTTTGCACAAATCTTCATCATTTTCCACGTAACAATTTTCCATCATCAAAATCAGTTTTTTTTCTTCAACAAATTTTTTTTTTCATCATACCAATTTTCTTCTTCACTCATATAGAAAACAAACATCAAATAAATCAAAACAAATTTTCCAAAATAATTTTTTAACTCTCACCAAATAATTTTTTTTTCTTCGTCATTGCCCAAGGATCTCACCGCTCTTGATTCCAAATGTAGAAAATTTCAAAAAACAAATTATAGAGAGAGATATATGACTACATTGTTTACCAACTCTGATACATTTTTTTTATTAATAAAATCTCCTATAAATAGTATTTACATATGACTAAACCACTAACATTTAATCCTAATTTTTAGGCACTAATTTTCCCACTTAGCTAGTTAGTAGGAATTAACTCCCACTACTAAAATCACGTTAGCTATTACCTAAACATTAGGATTTAACCACACGTTTAGATTACTAAAGCAAATACTAACAAAGTATACTAAAACATATATATGTTAATTAAAACGTGTTTGGATTAAATTCCAACAGAAATTTGCCCACGTTCTAGATTTATGATGAATGACAGACTCAGGGTTGTCATGTCTAAATATTGCCAAAAAATGAAAAACAAGAAACGTATACTTGCAGTGTTGCATGTGTGTTAATTCTGGGGTAGTTTGCTTCCACGATAACATTCATTTCAAGTTAACAGGTACAGCAACCAGTATGATGCAATGTAACAACTAAAACCAAAAGGAGCACATAATAAGCATACTAATACAAACACACACAACAAGTTGTAACACCTCGTACCAGTCCCCAATTTGAACACACCAAGTGAAAATGGATCTGAACATCTCTAAAAAAAGTGAGGATAAAACATATATAGTGCATAACTCAAAGGTTAACATCAATTATAATACTGGAGTGGATCATGTATGTATGTATACAAATTAAGATGGAATTCGGGTAAAAAAAGCATATAAGTAAACATGTCAAATGCTTCAAAAAAAAAAAAAGAGTATACATGTTCAGGTAAAGATCATTCTTTATAATGATTCGAAACCCTAAAAGTAAAATTAGTGGGGGAAACTGATAAGGGAACTAAAGGTTAAAATGTTAAACAAAAATGAGTTGCAGGAATCATATCATGTACTATGTACATACTTAAATCGTTAATCATAAGAGAGATCTAAATTTTATGTGTCTCGTCTCGCTCTCAGGTTTACAACATTTCCTCTAATGTTATTCACGATGCTGGCTTTTTCGGTGGTATTCGACTCTGTCAAGACTGAATGTGAAGTTCAGTGAATCTTTAATTCTTAAGTCTGAATCCGGATTAGATACTTGGGTTAGGTGCAAGGTGTATATGTTCACAATGTAGCTCGTAGTTGGTCGGTCACTTCGAGCCATAACATGTGCTTCAACGATTGTGCCATCAGTTAGGACATGGTGCGCTTCGATGCCCCGTCACATCCTCATTCTTCGGCACAGACTTATTATGTTCCGTATTACACAAACTAGTTTTTCACTCGTGCGATGCACGGGTCCGTTTGTTGCTTATGAAATAATGGACGCTTGTTATTAAAAAATATTAGTGTGAAAATAGGTAATGAATACTCTTCTTATAAATAAATGATAAATAAGCTAATATTTAAGGTGGTCTACGCAAGAGAATATAATGTTGGATATTTTCAATATTGTTTGCCGCTGTCCGGGGGTCCGGGAGGCGTAGCCCCTCCTGGATGTGTTCAACCTGAAAGGTCAGGTCGCGGGGCCATAGTGCGAGACAGCGTCCTGTAGAATCTTTTTTTGGTTTTGAATTTTGAAAACCTATTTCGGTTTTTAGAAATTTCTATCGACACGTCTCTTCCCATAGGGTTTTCTTCCCTAGAGAAACAATTAATGGATGCCCGTTGAAAGTGTTTGTTGGAGATGAAACGACACCTCCAAAAGGCATGAATTCTTCTTTAAATAGCGAAGGATTTCTCCCACAAAAATCATCGAAAACTCTTTCTCTCTAAGCATCTTCAGAATCAATTACAGTGTGTTCTTGGTTGGGTCAAGGGAATACAACATTTCAATCCAACAACGTTGTTAGGGCTTCATTATATCGTGACAGAAATATTTCGCTGACCGACTGTACTCACTAATTATTTGGGAATGGTCAAATAATTGCTGAAAAGAATCGCAAGGCCTTGAAGCTCCAGTGATACAATATTCTTTTCGTTCTTTGTTTTCATCCTCTATTACTCTGAATTTTCCAACATATAATGAGCAGAGAGACCGGTAATTTTTTATTTTGCTAGGATATATATAGAAAAAGATTACATCTGATTAAGGTCGAATGGAAGATTATTTCCCAACCATTCATCTGATACATTGAATATTCTACTATATTTAGTTGTTTTATCATCCCAGTCATTAAATTCTCCACTAACATAATCAGATCCTTATCTTCATTGAGAAAGGATATGGAGTTCTTCGCATCACTTCTAATTTTTTTTGCGTAACCACTTGCTTTAACCCACTTCGCAGCTTCAAGTAGGGCTAAACATTCAGCTTCTTCAGGGTTTATTTCTTGGCTCACAACTGTTTTGCACCTTTTGCAATCACTTGTTTGGTTGAAAATGACAATCCAAACACCAGATTTATTAGAATCTTTATCATAAGAAGCATCGCAGTACACTATAGGGAGATACATGAACTTGGACAACAGATGAATGATTGTTAGGATCCGTAGAGATTAGGAAATCATTGGTATCACGAATCATTTTAGAAGCAAGTCTAACAGTATACAGAGTATTAAGAGACACTTGTTGGAAGATGTGAAAGCATTGTCCCTCCAAATACACCACGCAATAGTTAAAACAGAGCAAAAAAAATCCTTGTTGGACGAAAGATATTTGCTAGTGCAACCAAAAATATTTATAAGAGTCAACGAATCTTGAAGAACCAGATTATAAAAGTGATTTTTCGTAAGGCCTCCCCACTTGTTGTTTTACTTTTGATCAATGCATTGTAAGGAACAAAAATTCTTAACATAATGTCCAAATAGACAACCCAAAAATAACCCTCTCACATGACATCTAATTGTGGGGCACAATAGCCCCTTCGAATCCCAAGAACAATGAGCCCACCTTATGTGAGGGGATCGTTTTTCGGCTGTTTTAAGAGGGTGGTCTATTTAGAAGCATTGTGTAAAGGATAAAGAAAAGCTTCCGACCATATAGCCAGCATAACTTATCATTTGCAAATGTTTATCATTTCACTTTCGGCCCGGCAGCAATAAAAGCACCAAAGAAATGAAATGCACCATCCTTCATGTGTGTCTAAACTTGAAAACTCGAACGGAGGACTGAACCTCTCCGACACTCTGTCAGCTGTTAGGCGCCCCTTATCAAATAATGTAGTGGTTGGTTTAGTAGTGTCCAAGGACTTTTTATGCTCGGAATTAAAAATGCAAGTTTAGGTGTAAAAAATGAAAGTTTAGGGTTTTACATTTACTTGTGTCTCTCCTCTCGCGAGTGAAATTGAGTGGTTCAATCTGAATTGGGGTTTCCGAAGGTTTTGAGGTAAGAATTTTTTTTCCTTTGGAATCAATATCATCCGGCATCTGTATTAATTGCTCTATGATCCAACATTCCAACTCATTGAGAAAGGGAAAAAAATGCACTTGCGTTGCAAAGAGGCAACAACCAGAACTAAGAAAAAAATAACAACGCTACAAAAGCAAACAGGATTAGATCCTTTTTTTTATTTACCTCATGGAAGTATGGTCCGTACTAAACATCATACGTGCATACTTAAAAAAATAACGGCAACAATACATGTTCATTTCTTTGACACGATACATCTCCCACACAATCACCTCGATATTTTCTGCAGGAACTATGATTGTGCACATATTCTGCTTTTCTTTTTGCAAGTTCTGTAAGTAGCAAGTGGTCTTTCTGGTATGTACATACCTTGTTTCTGTCATAATTCTGTCACAAAAATAACTTCCCAGTCACCTCAAAGAACAGGGCCTAGCAAAGGGCTAATACGGGCTATAGCCCGTTCGTACTTATGACCCAACAGATTTTTATCTAGGAAATTTAGTATCTAGCCCATGATTATTATGATTAGTTAATATAGCCCAAATAAATTTTTTCCCATGATTTTGTTTACAGTTTGAAATTTCAACATTTTATCCATTTATCTTTACATTTTGCTTCCATATAAATAAATTTATTTCTCCAATCGCATTTCATTAGATTTTGAACATTTTAAACTTTTACTTGTGTAATATGAAGCTCCATAGGTACCATTGACTATGCAGTTCTTTCAAAAAAAAAATACGTGGTTCCGACGCGTGCACTTTCCATTACTCATATTCTATCCCGACACTACCAATATTTTTTGGTCCGTCCCTGTCAAAGAGAGTCTCTACATTTCCGTATGGATGGATTTTGTTCATATTTACTCTACCAACCTACGTGGTCTCTAAATCAAGTCTACTAAAAGGAATCACGATTGCAATATGTGTAGTATTAATTTGTCTATATCTATTTAGCACATATTACTCACAGCAACACGAATTCATGCACTTGTTTGCAGGACATCCAAATTGATGAAAACCCTTGATGCAACTATAGTAAATAGGCTAAGCGTACCTGTAATACCACAATAAGTAAACTACACCAATTTTTCAACCATAAAGCAAAACAAAATGAAAAATATTAGTGGAAATTGAATTATTGTTCCTCCTTCTGATGGACCTTCACAAATATCCTTGTATCCCTAATCAAAAAACAAGGAAATTTAATTGATTATACTTTCCTTTAATACCCCATCTCAGACTTTAGTGCATTTTTATTTTTTAGATCTAGAAAAGTTTTTCCTCTTTTCCTTTTTCCGCCATCACCACCATCCCTCTCCATTACCATCACCTTACCACCGCCACCATCCCAATCTCTGTTACCACCACCACCATCGTCATCCCTGCTAGAACCACCACAACCATCTCGGAGTCGGGGAAAGAGATTTTAGAGATAAGAGATTCAATGAAAGGGAGAGATCTTCGAAGGATAATCAAACTAAATCCACCACCATCATCTTCATTGTCACCACCATCTCTACCTTCGCTACCATTGCACCACCATCTTCTCTTCTCAAATCATTAGCATCTGAAAGAGAGAAAATAAAAGAACCGACAGCGGCTGAAATCGAGAAGAGCAGCACCTGCTGCCGTTAAATCAAAGTTGAGAGATTGAAGAAGGGAAGGTGAAATTAGGGTTCCTGAGATGAAATTAAGATTGGGTTTGAGTTAGATTAGAAAAGAAGATGAATGATCTGTTCGATTTTGGGTCATTGTTGGTGATGGGAACTGTTGGCGCTGTTTTAATGGGGTTTGAATCTGTGTTCGAGATTGAATTGAACTGGGTACGAATTTGTTATGGGGTTTGCATTGTTTCTATGAATAAAGAGAAGAAGGAGTTGATTCGGTATTAAATCGACCTGAAAATGGTGGTGACAGTGACTGAAATGTGCAGTATAGAAGTAGAAATGGAGTTATTGGTGTTGTTTTCCATGAATCTGGAATTGCAAGTCTGGATTGTAATGATAGTACCGGGCTGCAAAGAAGTTGTAGATGATGGCGTTGAGTTATTGACAGAACAACAAGGATGAAGGTGATGATCAATTTGTTGTTTATGAAGCTACATGTGATGATCAATTTGTTGTTGTTTATATGTTTTTATAGGATCAACTACGGTTGTTGATCCAATTTGTGGGATCAACTCCTATTATTGACCCAAGTTTTTTTATGGGATCAACTACTGTTGTTGATCCAATTTTTCGTGGGATCAACTACTGTTGTTGATCCATTTATGGGATCATCTCATGTTGTTGTCCAATTTTTTATGGGATCAACTAATGTTGTTGATCCTTTCAACTCATATTTTTTGACAACATTTTCTTGGATTAGTATAATCATGCTTGTAGTTTAAATCATGTAAATTTCTTCCAATGTTGAACTTGTGGTGCAATGGTAGCATGACTGATTCTATGTCAGATGATGCGTGTTCGAGTCACGCCAAGTTCACTCCATTTACATGGATCAACTTTCATTGTTGATCAAATTTAGTGGATCAACTACCATTGTTGATCCCCTAAATTGGATCAACTTCTACTGTTGATCCTTTTTTTTAGATCAACTACCGTTGTTGATCCCCTAAATTGGATTAACTTCTAATGTTGGTTATATTTTTATTTGGATCAACTACTGCTGTTGATACAAAAATTTCTGAACCAGTGGTGGCGGCGGTGACGGTGGCGGCGGCGGCAGTGGCGGACTACTGGCGGTGGCGACGACGGACTAGGTAGTGGAGGACTGCTGGTGGTGTAATGGTGGTGGTGAAGGAGTGGTGGTGGAATATTAGTGGTGGTGGCGGCTGGTAGATGGTGGTTGTTGAACAGTGGTGGTGGAATGGTAGTTGAATGTTGGTGGTGGTGGTTCTAGTGGTGGTGGTGAAGTGGTAGAGGAAGAAATTTGTTCCATTTTGAAATAAAGAAAAATATTATATGGGTCAGGGTATTAAGGTAATGTAATTTTAAATGGATAAGGTTATTAAAAAGTAGGGACATATTTATTGTTGTATAAGATATATTTATTGGGTGTCAAAAATAGGGACATATAAATAATGTACCCAAAATATTGTTACCCAAGTCATTTTTCACCCATTTTATCACCATTGTCGGTACGTTCCTAGAGTTCTCTGTAATCACGTGAACTAATTCAGCCCACAATGTTACATTCGTTGTAGTTCCCCTGAAAAAAACAAACATTAACCGGTATAATCCACAAACTTTAACGAAAGAAACGCGCAAATGGAAAGCATATTATACTTGCTCATTCTTGATCACAAACTCTCCTATCAAAACTTCATTTTTTTTGATTGATTTCTTTATGATGTCTAACAAATATTTGAGCAGTGGAATCACACTATCACAGCTATAAAAAATACCCAACTTAGCAGTCTTGTTTAATTAAAATACTAATATTAAATCCACCAATTGCATACATGTATCGTATGTAGAATCGTTTTTCATGCTAGACACAATCTCGAGAGCAAAGAGATAAAGAGATAACAACTGGATTAGGTTAGGGTTAGGTTACATACCTTGATTACTGATCTCCACCTTTATCTGATTCTCTTTCCTACCCGTTGAATGCGTATGTAGGTCCAGTGGTCTTTTATTTTTTGTAGAACTTGAGCACTAAACCATGTATATTTCCCGTTTTCGACAATTAATGGTATCATACATCTCAAACAATGCTTCAACTCGCCTACTGCTGCTTTGCCAAGCATAATGGAAACCATTATTGTTTGCTAGGGTTACATAATGCGTCAAGCATTAATCTAGAGTATCAAGGTGTACCTAGTAGTAGTTTGACTCACCAAAGAAGATAAATAGGTTATAACTTCTAATGTACAAAAATAATTAGTACATCAGACTGGTCTACGATCGAACTTCGAGTCCAAACTTCTCGGCTTATTTACAGAAATTCTCAATTACTTCCTTCATCTCTACTCTACAAAAGCACGAATTAAGTTACACAGATATATAACACCAAAACATAAAAGAAATTCTTCAAGTACAAATATCACCACCTTGGATTTATAAAAAGCCAATATTATGATTTTCTAAGTGAAATCTAACAACACCCTAAAGAACAGAAAAAGAAGCATCAAGATTAATTTTATTATGAGTTGCGAAACAAACAAAAAAGTAAAATGACCAACAAAAAAAGTAAATTAGTCTTAACGAACAAAACCCTAGAAGTGAAAAGCAAGCTCAAAAACCTTTTTATATTTTAAAACTTGCAAGAAAACCATAGAAAAAAGGTAAAAACTTAAAATGATATTCATCACCAGATCCATGTATTGAGCTTTCTATTTACTTGCAAGAAAACAATAGAAAGAGAGAAAATGATATTCATCACCAAATCCATGTATTGAGCTTTCTATTTTCCAACCTTATAGATCACACAATAACTAAAAGTAAAATGGGAAGGTTAAAAACTTAAAATCATAGAAAACAAATAAAAAGAAAAGTAAGTTCTTTACCTAATCCATGTACAACAGTAAAAGTGAACCAATAGATTATATTTCATCGTTTCATTCTTCACCGCCCGAGAGGATATATGACCAACAACTGCAAAACAAAAAAAAAGTCATGATTTCACCATTTTATACCTTACATAAGTTAATTATTATGGCCATGAAGCTCCGCAATGACAGAAATCAACCGAAATCGGAAGAAAACAACCGAAACCGGAAGAAAACAACGATAAACCCTATAAGAAGGAAAAATGACCAATCAAATCCTCAAAGGAGGGGGAAAAAAGGTGACACCTGAGCTTTTGCCTTTGCACGAATGCATAAATAATATTAATTGATATTTTCAAATTTATACGACTTTCATAAGTGAACCCTAATATCAAAAATACATCCGATAAAATATCAAAAATAATAAATCCTAATATAAAAAATAATAAACCCTAACCGTGTAAAAATAAACTATCGGAAGAATGAGAACAATTTAAAAATCTCTTTGAAAATATTTAAGAATGGAAAATATGGTTTTAGGGATGTGCAAAAGAGTAAAGCAGGAAGAAAATGAAAAGGAAATAGTATAAAAGAGAGAGTCAGATAGAGAGAATGGATTTCTTTGTACCCCTAATTGTTGCTTTGCAGTTCATCGAGTAAACCTGTTTAGAAACAACAACAAAAAAAATTGATTAGTTTGGTGCGACACATTTACTTACACATATTCAATATTTTTTCATAAGAGCTTACGTTTTTCTTGTCCTGCAGATTTTTTTTCTCTAGCAATTGAGAGGCTTGTAGGATGTTTCTTTTTCCTAGATTGATGAGTTTCGACATCTTTCTTTTGATATGTATGAGATTCTTTTCTCTTCTTATAGGAGGTGTTTTTCGTGCTATCAAAATCTCAGAGTTTTAGATTTTATAGTTTCCGGAAAATTTGAGCTAAATTAGTTTTTTTCTTTTTTACCGCGTGTGGATAATCATGGAAAAACTAATTTATTTTAGGCGCCTTACGTTGTTATCGCAATCGGATAAGTATGTTTAAAGAATCTATTAAACCAGGCGTTAATAGATTTTTTTTTTGTATGTTAAGGAATTCCTGACGATATATTTCCTAACAAAGATATTTGATGCTATTTTTAGCTTATATTTCCTAACAAAAAGATATTTGATATTATTTTTAGCATATATTCCCTAACAAAAATAGTTGGTACTATCGGGAGAATGAGAAGCTAGGTTCTGATTATGTACATCGTACATCAACCTCAAACAAAAAGTGAAATATGAGGATTAAAATCAAAGAAAACACATTAGAAAACAATAAAATGAAAAAAAATCGTATTAGAAAACAAAACTAAAACGCAGATTCTACAAAACAAAATATCAAAATGATCACCTCGTCTTTACACAACATCATTAAACGTTGATTTATCGCCACTAAAGCAAACAGAAGCACAACCAACATCTGCAAGCCAAAAACCAAACACCATCATCTAATATTCATTATTATTATTATTATTAACAACAATAAAAAAGAAAGAAGAAAAACCCTAGCAGGAAAAAACTCAACACAAACATAACGTGACCCAACCTTGCTCGAGCATTTTATATAAATATCATGAGCATGAAATTTCCAGAAAAACAAAATCCCGAAATAGGTAAAAAAAATAGGGAAAATAATCGTTTGGTCCTTTTTTAGGTGGGCCCGTGTCTGTTTAGTCCTTTGGGAAAACGCCTTTACTGTTTGGTCCATAATTATTTACAAATATTAAACAGACAAAAATACCCTTCCGTGTTAATTTCTACTTATTTTTTTGTAGCAGTTCATTCGTCAAAATGAACTCATGTTCATTTCTACTTATTTTTTCAGAAAACATATAAAACAGAGTTCATTCCAGAAATGAACTCCATATAAAAAGCTAAAAAAAACAGAGTTCATTCCAGAAATGAACTCCATATAAAAAGCTAAAAAAACAGAGTTCATTCCATAAATGAACTCCATATAAAAACCTAAAAAAAACAGAGTTCATTCCAGAAATGAACTCCATATAAAAACCTAAAAAAACAGAGTTCATTCCAAAAATGAAGTTCATTTCAGTAATGAAGTTCATTCCGGGAATGAAGTTCATCTTAAGCAGCAGCATAAAATCTTCATTAACAACACCAAAAAAATCAAGATCCAAGATGAAGATTGAAGGTTATATTAGTTTTTTTCATCTTTTTCTTCTTCTTTGTCATACACAACAACAGAAAAATCTTCAAAAACTCCATCGTCTTCATCATCTTCATCCTCTTCAACAGCAGCAGCAACAAATAGTGACGAAGAAACACAAAAATCTCCGTCGTCTTCATCATCTCCATCGTCTTCTTCATCATATTCAACAGCAGCAGTGACGAATAAACCAAAAAGTTTCGTCGTTCTTCATCGTCTTCATGAGCAGCAACAGAAAAAAGAAAAATTAGGGAGAGAGAAACTAGATCTGAAAATAGGAGGAGAGAGAAAGAAAATCTGAAAATAAGATATTTTCTAGGGTTTCTTTCTATATATATGGTCCCAAAAGGGTATTTCTGCCACTACAATATGACATTTATATCATCCATGACATCACCTTAGGACCAAATGATAATTTTTAGGACCAAATGATAATTTATATTAGCAAATAGGACCAAACAGATAATTGACTAGGTCAATTAGACTAGACTCTCTCTAGTATATTATTTGTATGACCAATTGGTATTTCCTACAAAAAATATTTAATTTAAGGAATAAAATCGTGATAGTCATCAAAATCTTTAAAATTTGGACATCTATATTATCTCCATATCATCATAATTAGTTGTTGGAAACATTTTAGTATATAAAATATAGGGTAAATCAAGAAATAACAAAATTAAAAATCCACCGTATTTTAATCAATTTATTTTATTTTATATCATTTTGTTTTAATTATGGTACAAACAAAATTAAGAAAAGTAACATGGAAATGATGTTTACTAATTTGACAATATTGCTCGATTTTCTTTATGAGCCTTTTTTTTTTTTTTGCTTGATTTTTCATATGCTAATCAATATTTTCTCCCATTTTTCTGTTTCAAATTTCTAGCGATTGCGTAATTTTTTGTTGTCGAACAGGATCAACAACAAAGTTATTCGCAAGAGAGACACATCATACGATCAAAAGGTTAGTACCCAGGACCAATTTAATCACTTTTTCTAAAGTTTCTCATCATCGGAAGTGTAATATTCATTGAGAATAACTTATTCGTTAGTTTCAGTTTGATTTTAATTGATAGAACGAAGTTGTAATTAGGAAAAGGGAGATTTGAAGAATTGTAACAGGACATTGGACATTTTTTTTAATTTACTAATCTTATGATCAATGATGTGATTTATTGCTTCATTACTTTTAAGATTGATGAATGCATAATGCATGACATAATTATTTTTGGTAATATTTTATTCTTTGAGATAAATTCTCATTGGCAACAAAAAATATGTTTCCAAAAAAAAAATCGTTTTCAAGATTTTGTTATCTGAGGCAAGAATATTTTTCAAGATTTAATTCAGTTATCTTATTTTTAGAAAAATAATACTTTATTAGTTTAAATTCAATATTTTATTACTAAAAAAAATGGTGGGGCCATAATCAACCAAAAGCTAGAATTAACCAGAAGGTAGAATCAACGTGGAGCTCCGGTGAATGATAAACTCTGTTATCATATAAAATTAACAACTATTGTGTTATCATATAAAATTAACATATAAAATTAACAACTATTGTGTTATCATATAAAATTCTTTAAAAAACTCTTTAAAAAACTCTGTTATCATATAAAATTAACAACTATTGTGTTATTTCATATTTTCTGTTTTTTCAACATCGTTCTTATCCACGCTGATTCTAGCTTCTGGTTAATTCTAGCTTTTGCCTTTCAACATCGTTCTTACCCATTGTTACAGACAGAAGAAAAACAACTATTGTGTTAAGATTGTTGCAACTGTAACAATAAAACACTCAAAGAAAGATGTTAGAAGTAAAATTTCTGGAAGGTAAATAATCACTCAAATGGACAACAAACAGATGACAGAGTCACGTGTTCAACACGCTGTCCTTAACACAATAGTTGACCGGTACGCCTCAAGAATGAGTGATGCCTATACCCTGTGGTCAAGTTGTATCCAGGATAAAACTGCCCGTTACAAGTATTGTTAGCACTACAATACTTTCCCACTCATACGAACTCAACAGCAAAGCACGAAAGAAAATAAAAAGACCACATAGAGGGAGAGAGACGAAAAGAAGATGATAGTAGCTCTTATGGACATCAATGAAAATGAAAGTTTCGAATTCTTTTTATAGAAAAATAGAGAGGGTAAAATCAATGTACATTAATGTGCGAATCAATACTGCATGCAAAATAATGTTGTCATGCTGTCGACATAATTCTGTCATCAACATTCAAAAAACGGTAAGAAAATGTCGACATAATTCCGTTAAGAAAAATGTTTTTGGTAAGAGAATAAATTCACCCGGATCATACGCCCCCCATATTTAAGACAGAATTTGTTTTGATTTTCAAAATGATTAGGAAATAAATCAAAAGAAATCCAAAAAGGAAAGTCTTGGTTGACCAAAGTCCATGGCGCAAGCACGAGCTCGAGCCCTAAGCCCAAGCCCTTAGTGGAAAAAAAAATATTTTGCCCCAACCGTTCCACCCACATTGTTTTACTAACTATCCATAAAGGAATAGCTATATAGTGGAACTCCTCTTTAGTTATGCCCAATGTGGGACTAAAGGACCTATTTCACTCACTCATAGAAAATGAGTAAGAGATCTTAGAGACCCAAAGGTCCTAAGTTCCATTCCCACCAAGACCATAAAATCAAAACATTAAAAAATCATTTTCTCCAAAAATCCCCCACATGAATGAAATACCGATACAATAATCAGAAAACAGAAAGCGATAAATACCACTTAGGCAAGAGGTGTCCATGAGGTCTTGAATCTTTGCTTAGTGAGAAATTTCCGGAACTACTTGATGGACAATGCACGCGATGTCTTGAACTGCCATCGTTTGATCTAATCCGCGATAATAACCACGTGTGATATCTCTCTAGGTACTATCAAGTTCGTGTCGTTGTGTCCTTTTTAGCCCTGGACAAATCCCGTTTCTCAGAATGCTCTAGAGAATCAGCTCTATTCTCATAAGAAGAGACACACTTCCACATTCATATAGGTGAGTTCCATCAAGAGTGTTTACTGCTACACCCCACTTCAATCTCAAATTGAAACTATAGAACTCATTAAGACTTAGTTAAAAGTCATCCTTCACATGCAGTCACACTATCACGTCTACACCATAGGCAAGGGGCAGAGAATGAAATTCTCTGATAGTGTTTACCTTGACCCGCCACAAATTAGTTGTCTCATTCAAAACCTTGATCTTGGGATCTCTAGTCAGCAAGGTTAAGTATCCTTCATGGCAAGCTTATTTAATGAGCCTAAGCCCCATCCCCTTAGATGCATTACTAACTATCTCCTTGGACAAACCTTTCGTCAAAGGGTCCGCGATATTCTCCTTGGACTTAACCCAATCAATGGAAATAACGCCTTTTGAGATTAGATTTTTCAGGGTATCGTGTCCTCTCTTTATATGAATAGATTTCCCATTATAGTAACTGTTTTTAGAATTAGCTATTGCAGCTTGATTATCCCAATGTATAGATATAGCTGGCACAGGCTTATGCCAGAGAGGAATGTCTTCTAAAAAGCATCTTAGCCAAGCGGCTTCGTCTCCTGCTTTATATAACGCAATAAACTCGGATTCCATAGTGGATCGAGCTATTCAGGTTTGTTTGGAACTCTTCCAAGAAACAGCCCCACCTGTCAGAGTGAAACATATCCACTCGTAGAGTTAGACTCCTCTGATTCTGATATCCAGTTTGCATCACAAAATCCCTCAAGGACGGCAGGGTACCTTTCGTAATTCAAACTAAAGGTCAAAGTGTATTTCAAATACCTCAACACTCTAAGAAGTGCATCCCAATGTTCCTGCGCTGGATTACAAGTATACCTACTTAATCTACTCACAACATAAGCAATGTCTGGCCTAGTACAATTCATCAAATACATCAGACTTCCTATAACTCGTGAGTATTCAAGTTGTGATACTCCATTACCCCTATTCGTTTTGAGTTTACAACAAGGATCATACGGAGCATAAGCAGGTTTACAATCAAAATGATTGAATTTCCTAAGCACAGATTCTACATAATGAGATTGACTAAGACTACAACCGTTAGAATTTATTCTAATTTTCATCCCTAAGATTACATCTGCCGGGCCCAAGTCTTTCATGTCAAAGTTCTCATTCAGCATGCTCTTAGTGGAATTAATTACATCAATGTTTGTACCAAGTATAAGAATATCATCAACATACAAGCATACAATCACACAGGCATCATTCACAAGTTCAGTATAGACATGCTTGTCAGATTCATTGATTTTAAAACCACTAGAAAACATTACATGATCAAATTTTTCATGCCATTGTTTAGGTGCTTGTTTCAATCCATACAAAGATTTTCTCAGTTTACAAACTTTGTTTTCACAACCTTTCACTATAAAGCCCTCAGGTTGTTCCATGTAAATTTCTTCATCTAATTTACCATGTAGAAAAGTCGTTTTTACATCCATTCGATGTATCTCTAGGTTATGAACCGCAGCTATAGCAATTAACATCCTAATGGAAGTAATTCTCGTAACGGGTGAGTAAGTATCAAATAAAATCTACACATTCCTTTTGTTTGTAGCCTTTGACTACTAACCTAGCCTTGTATTTTTCAATAGTTCCATCTATGTTATGTTTCCTCCTGAAGATCCATTTACATCCTATGACCTTACACCCTGGAGGTAAATATACAATCTCCCATGTATCATATTCTTTGATGGATTCCATTTCACTAATAGAAGATTCTTTCCACCACGGAGCTTCAAAAGAAGTAATGGCTTATCTATAAGTCTGAGGATCAGACTCTGCTAGTCTTATGAAGTCAGGTCCAAAGGAGGTTTTGGTTCTAGCCCTTTTACTTCTCCTAGGATTAATTTCTACTTCACCTTCCTATGAAGGTAAAGTCTGGCTGGTTGAAGGGACATCTAGGGGATTAACGCCTCTCTAAAGAGAGTCATATTTTAATGGAAAAACATTTTCAAAAAACACAGCATCCCCAGACTCCATAATAGTATTCACACCAATTTCAGAAATATCAAAACTCACAACCATAAATCTATATGCAGGTGTATGATGAGGATACCCTATGAAGACATAGTCAACAGTTTTGGGTCATATCTTGGTTGTTTTAGGTTTAGGATCTGAACCTTAGCCAAACACCCCCACACTTTGAAGTATTCTAAAGAAGGTTGTCTACATTTCCACAATTCATATGGAGTTTTATATGATCCTTTAAAAGGTATAGCAGGCTGAGAGGAAAGATTCCCCCCACAAGTTCGAAGGTAATCCTGAACTAATTAACATGCAATTCATCATCTCCTTAAGGGTACGGTTCTTACGTTCAGCTACACCATTCGACTGAGGTGAATGAGGAGGGGTAACCTCGTGTATTATGCCATATTCTACACATAAATCTCCTATAGGAGTTATGTACTCACCACCACGGTCAGACCTAATGGTTTTAATGGTAGTATTTAATTGGTTTTCAACTTCTAGTTTATACCTCTTAAAGGATTCTAAGGCATCATCCTTACCTCTAAGCAAATATATATGACAATACTTAGTACAGTCGTCTATAAAAGTAACAAACCATTTCTTACCACCTCTAGTTTGAACTGATTTCATGTTAACTAGGTCTGAGTGAATTAACTCTAAGGGTTTAGAATTTCTATGAACATTTTTGCTAAAAGATTTTCTAGCATACTTTGATTCTACGCATATTTCACATTTGTGTTCCTTTTCCAAAATAAGTTTTGGTATGCAGACTACATTAGCTAGTTTAAGCATTGACTTATAATTTACATGTCCGAGTCTACCATGCCAAACATTCAAAGACTCACAAACATAAGCGGAAGAATCATTATTATTCAGCAGAGTTTACATTAAGCTTATACAGACCCTCAGTCTTATAACCCTGCCCCATAATCCTTACCCTTAGTTACAACACATTTACCAGATTCTATTATAATTTTAAAACCCTTATCATCTAAAACAACACAAGAAACAAGATTTTTGCAGATGTCCGGAACATGAAGAACTTCATTCAATGTGAGAGTCTTTCCAGAAGTGAGTTTGATCCCAACTTTGCCTTTTCCTACAACCGCAGCTGCAGATGAGTTACCCATATAGAGTTTTTCTCCTTCCCCTAACTTATTATAAGAGGTGACTATATCTCTGTTTCCACAGACATGTTTGGTAGCACCAGAGTCTACCCACCAGTATCTCACATTTGTTACCAAATTTACTTCAGACACCGTGCCAGAAAATTCATCTTTGTTGTTTTCAACCAAATTAGCATTATTTTTCTTTTTAAGGTCCTTAGGGTTTTTACAGTGAACCGCCGTATGGCCATCATTTCCATAGGCATAACAATCACCCTTAATTTTATTAATGCTAGATTTAGGTTTCTGAAACATAACTTTCTTGCCTGGAGGTTTCTTGGAGTTGTTTCGGTTCTTTTCAGCATTGGAACCTTTGTGTTCAGTCACATGAGCTTTGTTAGACATGTCCCTTGCAGAAGATACATTTTTGTCCTTGGAGCACAGCATTCTTCAACTTGAATCTTCTTACCCAAATCAACCATAGTAAATTCAGCAGTTTCATGTCTCAGTTTCTTCTTGTACTCGGACCAGGAAGTAGGCAATTTCTCGATAACAGTAGACACTTGAAAAGTTTCATCAATCACCATACCTTCCGCAAGAATTTCATTCATAATTTGCTGGAGTTCAAGGAATTGATCAACTACAGATTTGTCATTCACCATTTTATACTCATAAAGCATGGCTACCAAGAATTTCTTACTTCCGGCAGTTTCCGCTTGGTATTTTTCCTCCAAAGCAGCCCATAAATCAAAAGCAGAAAAGTTATCCTTAGCATTGTAAAATTCATACAAAGCATCCTCTAAACAATTCATAATATGATTTTTAGCCATGTAGTTTTGCCTAACCCAATCCTCCAACTCAAGTTCACGTCCCATATCCTTCAACCCCTCATCAAAAGCTACCAAAACATAATGATCTAACTCATAATAACTCAGAAAAAATAACATCTTCGATTGCCATCTTTTGAAACCTTTCCCAGAAAATTTTTCAGGCCTTTCAACATCGTTCTTACCCATTGTTACAGACAGAGGAAAAACAACTATTGTGTTAAGATTGTTGCAACTGTAACAATAAAACACTCAAAGAAATATGTTAGAGGTAAAATTTCTGGAAGGTAAATAATCACTCAAATGGACAACAACAGAGGACGGAGTCACGTGTTCATCACGCTGTCCTTAACACAATAGTTGACCGGTACGCCTCAAGAATGAGTGATGCCTATACCCTGTGGTCAAGTTGTATCCAGGATAAAACTGCCCGTTGCAAATATTGTTAGCACTACAATACTTGTCCACTCATACGAACTCAACAACAAAGCACGGAAGAAAAGAAAAAGACCACACAGAGGGAGAGAGACGGAAAGAAGAGGATAGTAGCTCTTCTGGACACCAATGAAAATGAAAGTTTCGAATTATTTTTATAGGCAAACAGAGAGGGTGAAATCAATGCACATTAATGTGCGAATCAATACTGCATGCGAAATAATGCTGCCATGATGTCAACATAATTCTTTCATCAATATTCAAAAAACGGTAAGAAAATGTCAACATAATTCCGTTAAGAAAAATGTTTTTGGTAAGAGAATAAATTCACCGGGTCACACGCCCCCATATTTAAGACAAAATTTGTTTTGATTTTCAAAATGATTAGGAAATAAATCAAAAGAAATTTTTCCAAAAAGGAAAGTCTTGGTTGACCAAAAACCATGACGTAAGCACGAGCTCGAGCCTTAAGTCCAAGCCCTTAGTGGAAACGAAAATATTTCGCCCCAACCGTTCCACCCACATTGTTTTACTAACTATCCATAAAAGATTTGCTATATAGTGGAACTCCTCTTTAGTTATTCCCAATGTGGGACTAAAGGACCTATTTCATTCACTCATAGAAAATGAGTAAGAGCTCTTAGAGACCCAAAAGTCCTTATTTCCATTCCCACCAAGACCATAAAATCAAGACATTAAAAACTCATTTTCTCCAATAGACAGTAACTAAGGTGGTATATCGTAAGACAAGAGTCACAAGACTAGAAGCAGAGGTAATAAGAAAAAATTCATATCATCCATGATTGTGTGGTTGCACATGCAGGGAATTCCAAGTTTAATAAGCTGGTCAAAGCATCCGTGAAAAGAAAGGTACGACTATTTTATTTGTTTCATTTTTGGGTTAATTGGTAAATAAAACTAATCATAAAAAGCCAAGGTGACCAAACTTGTGATAAAAAACGCCACATAATTGTTGGAATTCACTAAAACTTTATCTTAAACTAAATTGATATAATAGTCCCAGATTTTAAAAAATTGATACAAAAACCCCAAATTTCAAAATTGGTTTCATCAAATTTTATGATGAAACCAAAAATTGGTTTCGTCAAATTTTATGAGGTTTCATCAAAAATATTTTTTTTTGGGTTTTTTGTGTTACTCTTGTTTTGACGGGTTTTTTGTGGATGGACGGTGATATCTTTGGGGTTATAACTCGCGGACCGATTGGTAAACTAGTAATTCTTGAGAAATCTCTTATTCCAAATTTCCAGTACAGATGAGTAAATTACATTCTAGTGTAATTCTTATTAAGAGACGCTCATTGACCCGTTAACATTTTTTTACTTCCTTACATGGTTATTTACTTTCTTTTTTTGTACAGCTCAAGGATCAAGCACTAAAAAAAGATTCTGTGGTGAACATGAACAATATGTTTAAACAGTCAATGCAAGAAGTGTTGAATGGGAGGAGTAGCACTTCCAAGAAGAAAAAAGACACACTGACTTCTTCTTTTATAATAGCCACATATCTTGGAGGAAAACCTGAACGGAAGAAGATTAAAGTTCTCAAAGGTGGAGATCCTCAATTTGTTAAAATCAAAAAAGGAGAATGTAAAGTTAAAATCGGAGACAAAGATTCTAAAGTCAGGATATCTGAAGTTAAGTGGGCTTTTTCCGGGTCCGTAAACAATGAGCACAATGAATTAATAGAGAAATATAATAAACAGAAGCTGAAGAAGGAGAGTTTCACCAAGGAGAAAATGGTTGAGATCCTTAGAGGTTGTACCCGAATTGCTGCGGTTGGTGCATTGAAGGATTCCAAAGCTAAGGGAGGAGACCCATCAATTGGTGGACAAGAAAGACTTTGTTTAATCCACCAAGATTCAAATCGATTGGACCATCCGACTCTTGAGACTGGTAGCATTGGAGGTAGAAACGTTGAGATGTATGATTTAGGAGAGATCAAGCATGAGATGCCAGATGATTTTGCTAACTGATCAGGATGTTTACCAACATATTTACCTTTTGTATTTGGTAACAGATTAATAAATTATTTTACATTACAAATAATTCTCTTGCAATGATCCCCACTGTATTGTCAATTAAAAAAACAGGTGAATAGGTTCAAGGTTTTGTCCAAATGGTGCGCTGATTGCATAACGGCTGGACCACCTGTGCCAATTGAGAAGATAAAAAAGCAGAGGGAGATGATTGATAATGTTGATAATGAAGAGTATGCAGCTGGGTTTGGGGAGAAAGTGACGAAGAATCCGCCGAAGAAAAAAGCAAAGGCGAATAAAAGATCACACATGCTTCTTCAATCTCTCATGCTGAAGGAAATATTAAGGGAGATGAAGGTGATGCAGGCGATAATGCGGGTCTTCCGGATCGTGTTAAGCGTTCTAAAACTTTACCTAACATTACTAATAAGAAAACTAAGTGATAATGTGTTGTTCGATGTTACGAATTATGTTGTTTTAACAGTTTCTTTCGGATTATGGTGTTTTAAATACTTGTTTCGGATTATATGTATGTTCTTAAGTTTATGAGTTATGAATGTATTTTGAGTTATCTTTATTACTTGATTGTCTGAAACTGCTGAATTTTTCACCATAATCGGAGGATATATATCAACCTTACCTACCGATTCTGGTAAATTTTCAAAAAAATGTGAGATATATGCAGAATCGGTGGTAATGTTATCAACCTTAACTACCGATTCTGGTGACTTTTCAAAATAAAAGTCAGACAGGTCCACAATCGAAAGTACAAATATTAACCATTTCTACTGATTATAGTGGCTTCATTTTTATTGTTCTTCCGAACTTAAATAGCCTTATAATCGGACACAACATTTTATCATTGTCTACCGATAAACGTGGGGTTTAAAATCGGTAGATTAGGTGAACTTCATAAGCTACCGATTAAGGTAGTTCCCAAATTCGAAAAACTTGAGATATTTTCAAATATCAATTTTGGGGCAACTCCATAATCGGAAGACATGTTAACTCCATGTCTACCGATTATGGTAGTTCCCAAATTCGAAAAAAACTTGAGTTTTTTCAGATATCAATTTTGGGGCAACTCCATAATCGGGAGACATGTTAACTCCATATCTACCGATTATAATAGTTCCCAAATTCGAAAAACTTGAGATTTTTTCAAATATCAATTTTGGGCCAACTTCATAATCGGGAGACATGGTAAATAACTACCTTCTGATTGTAGGTTTTTTTTCAAAATAACAAAACTTGCAAACTACAAATGTACACTATAACCTCCAGTTATCCTAACATCTACCGATTACGTAAATAAACTACCGATTGTGGAGGGTATATTTTCCATTTCAAAAAGTCGAAGATATGGGATGACTTCATTAGGGTTTGGTGACCCTATTTTGTCTTATTAGTCCCTCCTAATTCTTCCAGAGCCGCTCCTAATGATGCGAGAGTTTTTATGCCTCTTTATGATATTGTTATCAGCACAATAATCTTACATCATATTCACTTCTCTTTAAAATGTTTTGTTGAAAATGTACAGTCTGATCAGTTACATTATCCATATATAATCTCAAAAAACTTGGGTACGATCATGATGGTGGATGATTGTTTGTAATGATCCTAATCCTCAAATCCAACCCTCTATAAACAATTTGTTTTCAGCCGAGTGCATTCTAAACCAATGAAATCTTCAATTTTCATCCCTAGCAATAACATTATTAGCCGGATCGTGAAAATAAAAGGTAAACAATAAAAAAATTCCAATACATCTGCAGCACTCACAACATCTTCACTCAGCCACCATTTAAATTTGACTTTAACTTATAACAATTAGTTTGAATGTCTGATCATCACAAGAGTTAAGATCATGCTTAAAATATTGCAGCAGATTAAGGAATCAAATTGAGGCCTAGTATAAATTAGAGTTATTTTGTAAAAGGGTCATATGTTTAGCACCTAATTAGGGTCTGGATCGTAGAAGTTGCATTTGCTGCAATAGGATCGTTGACTGACCAGTGACCGTTAAAGACAGTTACCAACATTAATTAAACACCCTGACAGTTAGTTGCTGGCGTTGACTGTTTGACTACTGTTTACTCTTTTGTCCACTTTTATGTTCTTCCCCTTCTGCGTGTCCTGAGATCATCTTTTTTTTTATCATTCAATCCTATAACAACACCATCTATTCAACCTCTGTGTTAATGCAACTCTCCATCTTGTTTCTCTCTTCTTCTCTCTTCTCACCCAACCTCGTAGCATTGAACTCCTCTGTTTCTCATAAATTTGAAGTATATCGGCAAAAGCATGTTGCCCTTGAACAAGAATTTGTTGCTGATCCATATGGATTACAACGAATCTAATGTACAGTTGCTCACATCCAACATATTTTAACAAAAATAAGCATGACCGCCATCATATATATCTAACAAATGCGTAAGAGCTTCCACCACCGTTACCATTCTTGACTTCTAAGATCAAAATTAAAGATTCCAATTCCTTAGTAAACAAACATACAAGACAGAGAATCAAATTTACAGATTTACGTAAGAAACCCACTACTGTAAATCATACGATTTCATAGTATGATAAATACAAAAAAGAAAAACAATTAGAAATTTTTTCAAAAGTTCATATATATAAAATCATATTTTATGGGCAATTCACTCTATAAAATCAAGCTAGCTTCTATAATCGTTGCAAGTTCATCATGAATATCAATTGAAGGAACGACGATAGATACAAACACATCTATAAAATTGTAAGAAGATAGCACGGGCCGGTGAGAGAACCTGGTTATCTTGTTAACGAAGTGTTAGGATAAAATTTCATTTCTCATTTATATAAGGGCATTTTAGTCAAAAATATAGACAGTCAAACTAGTCCTCAGTCAGTCAACGACCCTATTGCAGCAAGTGTAACTTTTACGACCCAGACCCTAGTTAGATGCTAGAGATATGACCATTTCACAAAATATCTCAATAAATTAAAGCAACCATAAACCTAAGTAAAAGAGAAACGGTCTTGGATTAGATAGCGGAAAGGCATTTCCGTACTCATTTGAAGAACCAGGGAAGTTAAAAATGATGAGGGGAAAATGGTCACGCAGTAATACACAACAACTAAAGATTCAGAACTTGTTTAAAATACGTCGCTCATATAACCGTCGGTCCGCGAGTTATAACCCTATAGATGTCACTATCCATCCACAAAAAACCCATCAAAACAAAAGTAACACAAAAACCCCAAAAAAACAAAAGTAACACAAAAACCCAAAAAAAACAAAAGTAACACAAAAACCCCTAAGAATTTGATGAAACCAATTTTGGTTTCATCATAAAATTTGATGAAACCAATTTTGAAATTTGAGGTTTTTGTATCAAATTTTAAAAATTTGAGGTTTTTGTATCAAATTTGTTTAATATGGAGTTTTAATGGATTCCAACATTTGAACGGGGTTTTTGTTCCACAAGTTTGGTCATTTTGGATTTTTATGACTAGTTCTGTATAACCGTGGTTAAACAATGGGTTAACTGACATCAGAAAGCGCCAAATGTTTGGTTATTATGCTGCTGGATCAAATATGACCTAGCAGCACTAGAGCAAAATATTTTCCCTAGTGAATGCATAATTGCGTGTACCAATGACAGATTGAAAACATATCTTAGATAATAGTATCAACGGCATAATTAATATGACATTATAGTAAATGCAAAATATATGCATCTACATAGATAATAATAATAATAACATTTTCAGAGAGACTAAATTTTGTAGCTCCTGCAACTTCTTTGTCTAAACTCTACCTTTGTCCAGCTTTACTCGCATCTTCTTATCTATCAGATTCATTGCTCCTCTCACTCCACCAATATCTGGCTTTCCTAAGCTTCTATATCTGATTCATTCACCACTACTTTGGATCCTTCCGAGTTGTAGTAGTAGCAAACTTCTTCATCTGAATCACATTCTTCAGATACTTTGTCACAGTTGTAGTAGCATAATGTATCATCCTCAAGACCAAAATACGTCCATCCACCCTGATCTATGAACTTCCTCGGGAAATTTGCTATCTCTTTCACTCTGGCCCCCCAGCATTCTTGTTCTTCAGTGTTCACATAATATTTCACGTTTCCATAGTTAAGGCACTGTTTTATGCCACTGAGCGAGTGCAAGGGAATTGAGTTGATTTGAAGCGGATCAAGCTTGAAGTCCTTAAAACGACAGTCATATGAATTTTCTCAGGTTCAAGTTTTGCCAGGTTAACAATCTCAATATCGCGGAGCTCGACAACAAAGAAAGGTGTATCTACAAGCCCAACTAGCGAAAATGATGTCAGGCCGAAGACGGACCATGCCTTTGAAGGACCAATCCCCATCTAGCTCCTCAAATGGATAATCGTGTATAGGTATACAGCTCCATTTACGTTCAACTTCGAAGACAAAGTTCTTTAAATCCTCATTACGGCTTCGCTTCTCTTTCTCAATCTTATTTGAATCATCATCAGATATATATCCCCTGTCCCACATGGGTCGGCACCAATTGGAATTGGATATGTTCTCTCTTTTCTGTTACCTTGATGGGGACACCTAAGTGATTCTCTTTCTTTTCTGTAGCCACCTTAACGGGGAAACCCAAGTGGAAGTGCAAGAGAGGTGGCATCTCCTTCCCGTTTTCAGCTAGGAAAAAAATTTTCTTTACATCCTTATACAGAAAAGAAACATTGAAATCGGAACTGGAGGTTGCATATATAAACCCATTTACATGAAATTGAAGGGTGCCCACAATGGTCTCTCCATCTTGGCCACCTGCCTTGGGAAATATTGTGACGCCAGCTAACTCTATAACCTTGGACTTTTTATCCATTATCAGTTGGTTCTCAAAATAGTCTTTATTCCTAGACTTCCTCTTTTTTGAGATACCAAATTTTCTCCCATGCTTCCCCCCCCCCCCCCCCCCCCCCCCCCCCCCCCCCTCCCCACGCTTTGGTACATGTACTGTCCCGGTCTTTTCGCCAAAACTATCTGTAGCCTGAGACTGACCCTCTTCCAATAACCTCCAGGAAGTTACCCTGTGTAATTGATCAGCAAGTCTTGCCTGTTTAACCTTGAGCATCTCTTCCTGTATATACCTGTGCATCTCTTCCGTAAGCCATAGTTCTGATACTTGAGGCAGGCTTTTTGTTTGGCAAGTTCATAACCACTAATAGGAAGCGGGCATTTAGGTAACTCCATTGAAAAGAGATGTAAAACTAAATCTGTGTCTGGAAACAGAAGAGAAAGAAAAGATTTATCCCTCGGTATTAAAACTGCAAAAATAAACATCATGTTTTCTATCACACCCAAGAATGAGGGGGGATATGCAAGTCGGTTCAATAATCAATCCTCCTACAACTAAAACCACTACATAATGAAGAAACTAGGCCATGCGACGAGAGACAAACACAGGACGTCATGTGTGATTCAACAAAAACAAAAAATCATATACTTGCAAACTATAATGTGAAGTGTTGGGTTAGTCACACTCTAGCATTCATGCAAACTCAACAGGAATCAGCCACCAGTATGGATGTAACAACTAAAACCAAAAGAAGCACTAAGCATACTGATGCACACATATAATCCTGGTTGATACTTTTTTATAAGCTCAGGTTGTAACACCTTGTACCACTCTCCATTTTGGACACAGCAAATGAAAATTAATTTTAAAAGTATCTTTCAACAGTGAGGAAAAAACATATTTAAAGCATAGATCGAAGGTTGACATCAATCTGTGCTGGATCATGTATGTATAGCAATTATGAGATGGAAATCAATCAATAACAACATATATGTAAGTAAACATATCGAATAAAAGATCATTCTGGACAACAATACGAAACCCTAGAAGTAAAAATTAGGACGCAAATTAGGGGGGGAGAAAGAGAGGGGAAAAGGAATTAACAAAAACCAGTTGCAGCACTTATATGATATACATACCTAAATCGGTAATCAGAAGAGAGATCTCATGCGTATCGTCGCGTCTTGCTCTCAGCAAGAGGGTTGCAACTTTCCCTCTTAATTTTCTGCTGAAAAAAGAACGAGAAGCGGAAGATTGGATTAATAGAACACGCAATTAGAGTGGGGATATGAAATGGTATTCCATCCATAGAGTCCTGTTAAGGGGTGTTTCTTCGGGGACGAAATTACTAAACCACCCTTTAAAGGAGATAAAAGCATAAGTCTAAAAATCATCTATTTCTCTCAGGCCGAGCACTATGGTCGTCAATTTCCCTTCCCTTCTTAAACGTAGGATATCCCTTCTCTACAACTAAAAATGGATCAGATCTGATCCAGGTAGTAGGGAAGGGAAATATCATGGAAACTCAGTTTACGTGTAAAATTGTGCTTTACGAAAATTGAGTATCCGTTTGGCAGATGAAACAGATACTCAGTTTCCGTGACATATTACACATAAATTGAGTTTGCTAAATATTTTTTGTTTGACATTTTTTCGTTTACACTTTTCTCACACCCGATTCTAACCATCCATCATTCACAACGGCTCTATCTTCTCCATCGTCGGATACCAACGGTTTAATTGATTTCTTATTCAAATACAACTCTAATTCTCTATTAAAATCACTCCAAATCAATTGAGTTTAGATGATTTCTTATTTCTCATTTCTATTATACTTCTTTGATTTTTTTTCTAACCTTCTACCACTCAAGTTCTTATATTTTAGTTTGATTCAAAATGGTTAATAATTCTTTACAACGGAAAGAGGTTGATCTTAATGTTGCATATATTTATGTGATTTGTGATGAAGTTGTAGGTGCGCAACAAAATACATATTTATTTTGGAATCGTATTCACCAAATTTTCATCGAACGCAACGGCAATCTTAATGGAAGGGATTTCAGTGCCTTAAAAACAAAGATAAAAGCGATAAAAAAAGATGTGAAAGAATCTGTGTCGATTCTTAACGCTATATATCGGCAAACTAAAAGCGTTGCGTCACACGAAGATTTGGTAAGTTCTATTAATTTATTAAGTTTTTTTTGTTTGGTGATAATAGTAATTAACTAAAAAAATTACCAAATATTTTAGACACGAGAAGGTCGGGAACAATTTCAGAATCAAACTGGACAACCATGTATGATGCATGTTATGAAATGTTTAGAGAAAAGGTCCCTGGGTTTAATTATGAACTTATTGTTGCCTAAAATAGTTAGTTGTTTGACAGTCATCGTAATTTTGTACCATTCGAAGATGGGACAGATGTATTACCTAACAGAAAGACTCATTGAAATTACATGTATAATGCTCGACTTATAGGAACTAAAAAAGCCAAAATGCAAGCTAGACTGAAGAAGGATCTCGAGTAAGGTATATTCATAGAAGTTGATAAGGAGAGTTCTTCGGTTAAGATAGAAGAAGAGAAGATCTATCGACAATATTTAAAATATCCACCTATAAGTCCTCTTACTGAAAGTGATTGTCTATGGACAAAGTCGAGACAATACTAAAAATCGGTATTCACACTTTGTGTGATCGTCTATGGATACGAGATTGAGACAATACAACAATCAAAGTGTGATTACTTGATACTAGGTTCAGACTTAACCAAACTTTATAAGATCACTATCAAGTAATACGGAGTTAACGTTTGTGTAATTTACTTTTAATTATAATAAACAATTATCATTGCTGAAATAAAAAAGTAAAAGACACAGCAAGATTTTGTTAACGAGGAAACTATAAATGCAGAAAAACCCCGGGATCTAGTCCAGAATTGAATACTCTCATAATTAAGCCGCTATACAAAATCTAAACCAATTTCGTATAGTTGAGACCAAGCAACTAAACATAGTTCACTTAGTTTCTTCAGTATCCATGCGCTTCCGACATTCAATAAGTGACTCAGTTAACGAAAAACAAGATGAAAGACCAGCACCTGAAAATGACATCTTATATGAATCTACTGAACAATCTGATCCTTATAATGTAGATTCTGATGATTGGCAAACTTGCCTTGAAAAACAACTTGATAAAATTTCTGAAGATGGTGACTCAGAAATCGATCAAGATGTTGAAGAAGATATGTCTGAATTTTTCTCATTACTAGGTGTTGTATCTAGAAAAAGACTATCTACCTCAGATGTGATTGGACTCCTTGCTCCTCTTTGTAGATAAAATAGGAAACTAAAAAAAATATTCTCTGGCTTGTTTTATGGATGTCAGAGTACCAGATATCTTCTTAAGGACTGCAAAGAAAGCCTGAACTCAAAAATTCTAAAGTTTGAGAATCTCAGCAGGAAACATTATTTTTTTAATAAAAAACTTGTTGAAACTGAAGCAAGGATTAGTTCTCAACATTTAATGAGTAAGGAACAAGATGAGTCTGTTTCCTTCAAAGAAAATCCACTTGAGGTCAAATTAGCTAACGCTCTTGAAAATATCAAGGTCTTGGAGGAAGAAGTTGCAAGGCTAAAAAGACTCAATGATAGCACAATCAATTTGTCTTCTATTTTGGAGGTAGGAAGAAATCATGGCGACAAATGAGGATTAGGTTATGATGGTATCGATACTTCTTCAATCAACAAAGAAGTAAAGTTTATATAATTCGTAAGCTCATCATTTTTATAAAATCCACCGAAAAAAATTGATGCTCCTGATCCACCTAAGAGATCAAGTGAGATTTTAGCAGAAAACATCTTTGAAAGTAATCAGAGTAAGTTACCAATTAAAGATCAGCATAAGGACAAAACATCTCACAAAGGTAAGACTAAAACTTTTACTCCTTTAAATAAACATTGTTATTTTTGTAGAGATAAAGGTCATATGCAAAGGAATTGTAAAATTCGAAAGATGCAAGATGCTCTATCTTTTGTTTCAAAAGAACTGATTAAATACCCCTAAAAAATATTCAGATCACCAGTGTCCTATCTTGAGACAAAAGAATTATTTATGTAATTAGAATTCCTATCCTAGAAGGAACAGTGATATAAAGGATAATACCTTTGTTAATAGGAATATGAGATCTGATGCTTCAGCTTGGAAAAATGCAATGTTGCAAGAGATGAAGAATCTTCATTCAAAATCCACTTATTTGTGGATGCCAAAGTCTGAAGTGAAAACAAAAAGTGGGTCATCTAAAACAAGGTCTAAGAAAAATAATCATGTTGTAATCTTAGATAAAAATTATTATGAAAGTCTAATTTCTAGACTCAAGAAGGATTTAAGAACATCCAGTGATGTTGACACATTGGTATCCTTCAATAATCTGCTACAAAGCAGAAAACAGAAAAAGAATGTTCGAAAACACCAAGATAGATCTTGCTCCCAAAAAAATTGTGAGCCATCAAGTGTTCATTTCAACAACTAAGATTGTTGATCAGAATTCCCCAAACTCGTGCTTTATCTAAATAAATTGTAAGAGCACTGAAACTTGTGAAAAGTATAAAAATTGTACTTGATCTATCTACATCATGAATAACTTAAGTACTTTTTTTCCTCTAAAGTTTGGAATTATATTATAAATCAAGAAATTACTTTCATATTAGGAATGTTCATGATAAAATTGTTCAAGAAATGCAAATTTTCCTGACAACAATATTTTCGAAAAATTCCTCTGATTCGGTTTCCGAATGTGCATAGAGTTATAAAAAGAATACCCGACTAGGTATTCCAAAAAGGGAAACTTGGAATCAGGTTTTGGTTGACATATAAAAACCATCTATAGAACGATACTTCCTCCACAAAAGTCTGCGGTTCAGAATGGGTGAAAGTAATATTGATATTGACTCTCAATTAAGAAAACTTAAAACCTTTCAAGTTGAGCTCAAATGTTATTTCTCAAAAGAACATAAGAGGAAACATATTTCTTTTGATCTCATGCTTATGATGATGGGAGATTATGAAGTTACTCATGAACTTCTAAAAACTTCTGTCTTGAATGAAATGATGCTCAAGTCAAATCTTTTAAAGCTGATTCTGGAGGTAAATCTCTTGAAGAGGAGACGCAATCATCTGAAACAAAAGAGAAGACTCAAGAATCAAAACACTGAAGAATCTTCAGTGAATAATAAGAGAACTTCTATGGATTAAGTTATATGTTGTAACACTTAATTCAAGAAGAAAAAAAAGACATCAATTTTTGATTTATTTCAATTATTGTATAAGGTATATTACTGAATAAAAACTATCTATTATTAATGAATAAAATTATTGTTTTATAATTTTTCTTATGATAGTTTTCTGATTACATAGCATGTCCTTGAATGCTTAATATTATTACTATGTGTTTATGGGATGTTTGATTTCGGTATTCATAACCTTAATATTCGATCTCATATGAAATCAACCCTTATGCTTTGTGTGGCTTTTTGATTTAGCGGGATTAAGTTATAACCCATGTTGGTAGGCTTTATCAAAGGATCATAAGGTGTTCTGATTGAGACTCATATGTAAAAAGTCAAATTGTGTTGAATCAATTTGTGTTTACATGAGTTGTGTTTAGCATAAACATATGTGTTTTGGGTTTTCAACTTTTTCTATTGGCACACATTAGTTAAAACCGATTCAACCTTTCTATGGTAAGGTTGTTTTGTTGTTGTTCTTTTGTTCTTGGGAGAGGATGACAACATAATGGGGGAGAGTTCTAACTTGAATTTGCGCTTAATGACATATCTTTCTGGGATAAGAGGATGCGGAATATGAGGTAACGAATTTGTTAGTTAATCATTTTCCTGTTTAAGAAAAGCCTGATTTTATTACATATATTTTGCTTTTTCTTAATAAAATTTTGGTACAATTGATGTTTATTCCATTATGTGTGTATGGATGTGTGTGTGTGTGTGTGTGCGTATGTATATGTGTGATTCAATTGTTTCCGGTTAAGACAAACTATTGTTTGATATCTTCTTTATTGTTTGGTATCAGGTGTTTTTGGATTAATGAAATTTCGGTGCAATCGCGGTGCAATAATGTATATGTTTTTTTAAATTACTTTCGGTTAAGATAAATAATTATGCAAGTCAATTTACTTGGTTTATATGTATTGTTTATGGATTAACAAAATACGGGATCATTTGTTTAGTGCAGTTCGATTCCGGATAAGAGAAACTAAGTTAATTATGATCTTAGTTAGACTTATCAAATATTAGGATTCGGTTATTCAAGTCTAATTGAATGCCTTGACAAGAAATACTATTTAACTAACCTATCACTTGTCTTGTCTAAAGTGAAAGGTCGAATTTATTGTCTGGATAATTAGAACCTGATGAGAAAAATAAAGTTAATTCTGATCTTTATTTTGGTCTTATCGAAATAAGCGATTGTATTTGTGCAATCAGTTTAGCAAGGGAACTAAGTTTCTTAGTCAATTTGTTAAACTATTAGGGAAAATTGCTTCTGACAATTGTTTCCTTGATAACATATTAAAACCAAATTACTTGTAGTTTCAAGGGAATACAGATGAACCAATTTTGAACTTGTTTGGAAGTGTGGTATAATCGATTCCAAGATTTTAAATATGAAAGAGGATTTATAAAGAAAAGATATCAACATACTTTGAACATGATCAGTAACTCTTATATTTTATTGCTCAAAGATATTCCTTAATAACTCAAGGAGATCCCGGTCCGAAATAAATTAAGAATCTTTTAATTAAGGTTGTTAGTTTTATATGCTTTAATTACTAGCAATTAAATGCATATCTCTAGAGAATAAAAATTAGTAATGTGCATTTACTAATTGGAGATTTTCTATTGAGAGATTTCAGAAATATTGGACAAAGCATTCCCAGGAATTATGAAAACCGATTTTGGGCATTTATTGCATATCTTGAGAATATTCGGTTTTGGAAATTCCTTGGTATCCAAACATCTTTGGTCTATAAATACATAAGTTTTAATCTCTAGCAAACTATCTTAAGAGCCAGGAAAACTTCATCTTTTTGTTGTTTCTGGTAGAGTCGTCTATCTGGAAAGGAAAGTACCCTAATTAGGCGAAATCTCTTACGACCGCTCGTTTAAAGACTTTTGCGGGATCAAGAAGCTCTACGAGTACCGTTGGTGGCAAACTAGATAATTGCAATTTATTTTAGTTTTTAATTGATTTGATTGACTAATGGTTGTTGAACTTTGATTGCACCTAGTTTGTTTATTCTTGAGAATCTTCTCTTCTGATATAAGATTCACTCAAACTAGATCAAAGTCGACGGGATCTTTAGAACTGTTTGTAGATCTAAAGACGTCTTGTGATAATCCATTGTTAACAGACTCCGTTCTGTGCGTGATTTATCACAAGAAATTCAAGTGGTGTTGTGCAGGTGTTTATGGAAGATTAAGAAATTTGAAGACAAAGAAGATTTCTAATTTGGTTTTTATATATTTGGGTATGCACAAACCTTGATCGATTGGGATCCAACTAGAGTCGGATTTATTCGACTGATTAGTTGTATGAGATCATCATCACCTTATAGTTTCTTGTTTGAATCTGAATTAATTGATTGCAAATATAAACTCTGCTACTTCGGTAGTTGTTGGATAGATTGATCTAACCATGCAAAGGAGTTTATTGATTAAACGGAAAAGCCTTTGCATATGAATTGAGATATCTTTATCTGAAAGAATCAAGAGAGTTGTTACCAAATATATTTGTTGTTCCTTTACTGTTTGGAATATGATCCAAAGGAATTGCTCCAGTGCGTGCTCTTATTGAATGCCGGAAGCGCAGGGATACTGAAGAAACTAAATGAACTAAGTTCAGTTTCTTGGTCTCAATTATATGAAGTTGGTTTAGATTTTGTATAGCGGCTTAATTCTGAGAGTATTCAATTTTGGACTAGGTCCCGGGGTTTTTCTGCATTTGCGGTTTCCTCGTTAACAAAATCTTGTTGTGTCTATTACTTTTCTATTTCCGTAATTATAATTGTTTATTATAATTAAAGTAAATTACACAAACGTTAACTCCGTATTACTTGATAGTGATCTTATAGAGTTTGGTTAAGTCTGAACCTATTATCAAGTAATGACACTTTGATTGTTGTATTGTCTCGATCTCTTATCCATAGATGATCACACAAAGGGTGAATACCGGTTTATAGTATTGTCTCGACTTTGTCCATAGGTAATCGCTTTCGGTAAGAGGACTTATATGTGGATATTTTAAAGATTGTGGTGTATTTGGGTACCCTCGTATTTTCAGAATGATTTGTTACCAAGGTAACATTGATTGCAAACTCTAATTTGAAGACTATATAGGGGAGAATCTAGCAATTGGGAAACCTAATCCCCACACCTCCTGTATGATATAATTTGTGACTAGGTTAACGAGTCAAAGACTTCATTGGGATTGTGAAGCCAGACCCAACTATTTTCTCTGTAGTTGCGTATTCTGATCTTACTTTGTTCTTTCGTATTGAGTATTATCTTCTCTAAGATTTGCTCGAGATTTATTCTCCGATAGGTAAGATAAAAAGTAGTCACAAACTTCTTTGTCTCATCGTTTGTGATTCCACAATATCTTGTTCCGCTACCATATGGTTAAGATTATTGTGAGGTGATTGATATTACTAGGATGTTCTTCGGAGACTATAAGTCCGGTATATCAATTGGTTCCTTTTTACCTTGATTTATCAAAAGACAAAACTAAACTTATAGGTATTTCTGTGGGAGATATAATTATCTATTCAATAGACTTTTCCATGGGAGACAGATTTGTTTATCAAGTCTTCGAATTTGGGTCGTAACAAGTCTTAGTTATGGGTGACATCAGCTAAGGGAATCAAGTGCGAAGAATCCGACGTGATTCTAGAGGCGTAAGGAACGCGACTGTAGCTTGATCAGTGTGAGATTGGTTAGGCCAATATTCTAGTACGAAGTTAACTTGCAGCAGGCTAGTGTATGTAGCGGCTTAATACAGTGTGGTGTTCAAATCTGGACTAGGTCCCAGGATTTTTCTGCATTTGCGGTTTCCTCGTTAACAAAATTTCTGGTATCTGTATTATTTCTTTTCCGCATTATATTTTTTTATATAATTGAAATGTCACAGGTTGTGCGTGGTTCAATCAATTAGATAATCCAACCTTTGGTTGTTGATATAAATTGATTGACACTTGAACATTGGTCTTTGATACCGTTCAAGTTGTTTCTCATAATAATCAGGCTCACGAGTTTTATCTGTTTGATTTGCTGATTACATTGAGAAACAGAGATACAACTCTTGGGTATATTTCCATTGATTGAGTCTGGTTGTCTAGTTGATTCTCTTGGAATTATATTGGAGGTTGTCCATACAGATTGCCTGAACGAAATATTGGGTGTGGTTGTTAGACGCCCGCTTTTTCAATTGGTATCATAGCAGGCAAACACGTTTAAGACCTCATAAATCTGTGTTTGTAGCAATATGTTTTTCTGTGGATAAAAAATTGTCTCAGTGTTGCGCACACAAATATCTTCCAAATTTTTTGATTATGCCAGATGTCTTGTGTTAGAGCATAGCTGGGTTGAACCCACCAAGCGTTGGTATGTCAAGTTTGGTTGTCATATTTTAGTAAATCAAAACTCATCTAAGAGTTTCTTGATTATGTACTAGAGACAACTTCGAATAGGTTAGACTAGAAAGTCTAGGAATATGAGACATACAAGTATTACTCGAAGACCGAAGAATGTGAAGAAGTAACGAGCTAAAACAACGACATCATCCTTCCTCTTGAGGTTAGTGAAAAAGCGGGGGTATAACAACCACACCCAATATTTCTCTTAGCAATATGTATGGACAAACTCCAACATACTTTCTAGAGAATCAACTAATACAGTCAGACTCAATCTAGAGAAAAGTATATCAAAGAGTTTATATCTCAGTCTCTCGATTTGATCTTTACTCAAGCAAATATAAATCTGCGAGTCTTTATCAAAGAGAGATAACTTGGATGGTACCAAAGACCAATATTCAAGTATCAATCAATTTAAATCAACACCCTAAAAGGTCGGATATTCTAATTTATTGAACAACGCACAACCTGTGATATTTAAATTATATAACAAAATATAATGCGGAATAGAAATAACACAGACACCAGAATATGGTTAACGAAGAAACCGCAAATGCAGAAAAACCCCGGGACCTGGTCCAGATTGAACACACATTCTATTAAGCCACTATAGACACTAGCCTATTACAAACCAACTTCGGTCTGGACTGTAGTTGAACCCCAACCAATCTCACACTGATCCAAGGTACAGTTATGCTCATACGTCTCTGATCCTAGAAGGATGCTACGCACTTGATTCCCTTAGCTGATCTCACCCACAACTAAGAGTTGCTACGACCCAAAGTCGGATACTTTAATAAACAAATCTGTATCACACAGAAAAGTATACGGTGATAGATAAATCCGTCTCCCACGCATATACCTATAAGTTTTGTTCCGTCTTTTGATAAATCAAGGTGAACAGGAACCAATTGATAATATGGTCTTATATTCCCGAAGAACAACCTAGTATTATCAATCACCTCACAACAATCTTAATCGTGTGGTAGCGAAACAAGATGTTGCGGAAACACAAACGATGAGACGAAGATATTTGTGATTACTTTTATCTTGCCTATCGGAGATATAAATCTCAAGCCAATTATTACAATTGTACTCGTACGATAGAAACAATAAGATCAGATCACACAACTGCGATAAAGTAACATCGGCCTGGCTTCACAATCCCAATAAATTCTTTAATTCGTTAACCCGGTTTGAGAAAAGAAAAACCATAGGTTAAAGGAGAATCGACCCTAGCTTACAACCAGTATCACACGTAAGGTGTGGGGTTTAGGTTTCCCAAATGCTAGAGTTCTCCCTTATATAGTCTTTCAAATCATGGTTTGCAATCAATGTTAGCTTAGTAACAAATTATTCAATATTCACTGTTATATGAAAATCTAATTAGGTTCAAGATAATACTTATCAACCGTTAGATCGAAAACATAGCTTGTTATACACAAATGAAATGCACGTTTCTAGGCTCGTGTAACTGTACCCAAACTTGTATATTAGTTGGTTCAACAATAGTTAACCAAATGGTTAGCCATATGATCACTTTCATATCAACCATATTCTTCTTCACCATAACTAGTTCAAATGACTCAAATGAACTAGTTAGAGAGTTGTTCAATTGCTTAGATCTTATGTAACTTCACAAGACACAATCGAAGCAAAAACGATTTGATTCACTCGAATCGGTTCATGAACTTTATATACACGGTTTGCAAAAGCATTTCTTAATCAATATAAAGATGAGTTCAATAACAATCGTTTTTAGATATAACCTACTCAAGTTCGCGGACTGGGTTCGCGGACTTAACTTCCGGAAAGAGTTTTCAAACTCCAGCAGAGATATTCTCGGGTCGAGAACTATCATCAGTTCGCGGACTGGGTTCGCGGACTGAGTTTGCTTAGTGAGTTCTCAAACTCCAGCAGATATTCTCGGGTCGATAACTTCCGCCAGTTCGCGGACTGAGTTTGCAAGCTGTGCAAACTTCCGGTTCCCTTGATAAACAAAGTTCACAAAATTTGGTTCAAGGAATATGACTTATACATATATGTGTTTTTCCACAACAATGCTTATATCCATCAATGGTTTTATAATCTAAACTCTCATTTCAATCATTAAAACATTCTCAGAGAACTTTATATAGTTTTTATTCACAAACCATTTTTCGTCAGAGCAATTTTCAAAGTTATTGAAACATAACATGACTTTCGTCACTAGGTAAAGATGAACTTGGTTAAAGCGAAATATTACCAACACATATTTCGAGAAATAGATAGGCGAGATAAACTCGGCTCGAAATATCAAATGTGTATAATCTAAGTCTATATAGCAAAACGACTTTTGTCTCAAGATAGAAGATAAATAGACTTTTGAGTGATAGATAAGTTCAAGTCTCCATATACCTTTTAGTCGATGAGGATACACCAGTTCCTTGAGTAGTCCTTCGTCTTGTATGATGATTTCCATGGAGTTTTTGAGCTCAACTAAACTTTCTATCCTAGTCCGAGACCTTAGCTATAGTAGACTAGAAATCAAGACTTATAGTTTTGATCACTAACATTGACAAACATGCTTGAGATAGCAACGCATGCGAGTTCGACCGAGAAATGCTCTAACAATCTCCCCCTTTGTCAATTTTAGTGGAAAAATTATTAATACATATGGAATACGAAAAAGATAAATACATTTTTGAAGCTCCTATTCCACATGCCTAATATTCAACATTACTCGAAATCTTCTTCACTTCCAAGTACCCAATGATCCCAAAGGTTGTATGTTTAGCATCATCGTTGTTGAAAATCCTTAGTTATAAAAATGAGAAAACAGAGTTCTCGATCATTGTTATACAGTGACATAATATCATTACACAGTATCAAAGTTTAATTGTATCACAACTTTGACAACAATACTATGGTGATATGTATCACTCCCCATTAGTCAATACTTCATCTCACATGGAAACCACTCTCCCTTACATAATGATCTGAAAACCATATGTATTTGTAGTGTGAACTACTTATTAATTCTCCCCCTTTTTGTCAATAAAACTGGCAAAGGTACAAGAATGGGATCCTAATGAAATTTCCTAAATAGATATTTCATGTCCAAAAGAAAGCATATATCAACTTGTTCTTTAGATGCAATCATAAAGCCGAAGCTAAATGCATTCATTAAGGAGTTTAAAGATACAAGATAACCCAAATAATATTCCACAGCCGCACTCCCCACAAAGATTTGACAATTAAGCACAAGTTCAATTAAGAACTCTCCCCCATAAAATGTCATTCCTGAAAGACCAACAAGAGCGACCTTAATTTCAAAAGAAAAGAAGGATTTCTTTGTACATAACAAATGACATACGAATATGAATTTGAATCCAAAAATACTCAATTAAATTAACCACAAGAGAACCCATGGTTTATTTAATCGGAATACACAATCAAACTAATCACAAAAGTAATCAATTTAATTGATCATGCTCGACATAAGAAAACTTATGGAGACTCAAAATTACTCCATTAGATTAGCCACAAGAGAACTCATAAATAATCTAATCGTAATACACAACCAAATTAACCACAAAAAGTAATCAATTTAATTGGTCATACTCAACATAAGAGAATCTATGGAGAAATGACTAAGTTAATCGTGAGAAAACAATCAACCCAGTCAAAAATGCTCAAACATAAGGAAACTTACGGAGCGATAACTGAATAACCAAACAAGATGATTATGAACAACAACTAAGCTAAAACAATAACTCAGTCGATAGAGATCAACATGAGACACTTTATGGAACAACACAGTATATACGCAAAAATGTGGATCGGACATCGACCTAATACCGTGGAATAATCAAGGACTCATTATATTTTCCATCACTATTTGCATAACGACATACAATAGACATAATCCTTGCAAACAAAATATTTTAACCTATCTTCCATCAATAATTGACATAATAGGCTTAACTTTTGTATTTGTCAAAAGTCCATTCATTCTTTTATCAATACATGCATATGAACATACGAAAGACTTTATTTTTGACAAGGTATGGGACAATCATAGTTCGCGGACGCAAACACACATACCCCATAAAAAATTGCAATATATAAAACCATAAAGATTAAAACTGCGAAAATCATCTTCCAAACAATTTTAGAATTTAAACCAATAAATCTAAGAACATGAAGATGAAAACGCTGGACATAGCTATGTGTAATCACAATAATGGCTATTACAAACTCTAGTAATCCTTCTCAAAAAAAGAATAAATTCTCATAAGAAGTTTCTTAGGCATCGAGACAAACTCGTAATGCACATATAAAATGATTTGTCCTTAGAGGGTAGAATCAATCTTTATCGCCCGGATTTACGGCAAGAATATCTACCAAAGGCGTATAAAAAGATTTTCTTAACAAGGAAGAACATACAAAGTCAATAACGACTATGCACCATAGTTCACAAGGGATGATTGTGAACATTCAAGAATTCCATTGCACTGCGTACTACTTTCCATTCTTGAACTTCCTTCTTTGTGTTTCACCAACAATATTATTGTAAAAGCTACAAATTAGCTTAGAATAGTAGTACTCCAAGAACCCCAAGTGCCCAAGTTCAAGAGAAGTGGAAAAAGTGCAACGAAACGGAGCAAAATACTTAAAAACAAGAGACAGGACAAATACCAATCTTAACTCATTCAAATTCTAGGTTTCTCAACTCCATTTTGAATAAAATTTAAATAGGAAGAGATTTCAAAAAGAATGAGGTAAATCCGAGTTCGGACGAAGAAGTTACGTCCAAAACAAGTTTACTGAATATCGACGTCAAGTATGCATACAGGTTTGCAAACGAATTTTCGTACCCTGGAGCAGTATGCAGACGGGGTTTGCGAACTTAAACCCCTGGATTTTGGTTTTAAATGATGTTATGCATACTTGGTATGTGTACCATGAAGTCCAAACATCTGGAACTAATGTTTTCAAACCTAATCATTTAAGAACCTTAAACACAGATCAAGTTAGGTAGAAATGAACAATAATCAAGGTACATGGATCATTATAAATACTCAAAAAAGTAAAAAAACATGAAACTTTCTCAAGTTTATAGACATACATTTTTATAAAAGTCCAACTGAATTCTACAGCCTTACCGAATATAATATGTACGCCCCAGTTGTTGTGTTTCCATCACCTTATACATAGCAGGACATTTCTTGTTGAGGATGCACTTTCAACACAAACAAGTTGTGTTGAGGTGAACAATGTCTTGCTCACCATGGCACCAAGAAATAGTTTCTTTCCAACAACTCTTAAATATTGTAGTGTTAAGAAACACCCAAGGAACTGTTTTTATAAGTCTATCAAAGAACTTCAAGAGAACCCAAAAAGATTTGTGTTTCTAATTTCTTGTTTTCCAACTTATAGAAAACAGTTTCTGCAGATAGTTTTTAATACTGCAAAGGGAAACACTTTTGATAAAAAGAGACGTCCTAGATTCTTCATAAAAGAAGACAATACTAATATCTTGATAGGAAGTATCAGGAATTGAGAAACTAATCAATTCATGCCTTGAGGTGATACACTCAGATGACATAGGTTTAAACTCCTCTTGTAATTATTTTAGTTTATCACAACTAATTGGATTACGCAGAGGAGGAGCATTGCTCTCACTGATTAGTAAATCAATATCAACCTCAACATGAATATTATTCATCATAACTTTATTTAGCCTGTCAAGAGATTCTTGCTCTTTCTGGAGGTATAACTCAACATCAAGAGATAAGCTCTCAAGCTTCTTTTCAAGCCCTGAAAACACTTCGAGGGATTTTAAACCTGGTGGAGGTTTAGATAGAATTTCTTCAATAGATTTTATTAAATCAGTCATGGAATATAATTCTGAAATCCCTGGATCTGGTGGTGCATTTATTGAGATAGCACTACTATCCAAAGAGTCAGATCGCTACAAACACAAACTTGTAAGGTCTTGAATTTGTTTGCCTGCTCTGATACCAATTGAAAAAGCGGGGGTATAACAACCACACCCAATATTTCGCTTAGAAATCTGTATATACAAACTCCAGTATACTTTCTAGAGAATCAACTAGACAGTCAGACTCAATCTAGAGAAAAGTATATCAAAGAGTTTATATCTCAATCTCTCGATTTGATCTTTACTCAAGCAAATAGAAATCTACGAGTCTTTATCAAAGAGAGATAACTTGGATGGTACCAAAGACCAATATCCAAGTATCAATCAATTTAAATCAACAACCTAAAAGGTGGATATTCTAATTGATTGAACAACGCACAACCTGTGATATTTCAATTATATAACAAAATATAATTAGGAATAGAAATAACACATATACCAGAATTTTGTAAACGAGGAAACCGCAAATGTAGAAAAACCTCGGGACCTAGTCTAGATTGAACAGACACTGTATTAAGCCGCTACAGACACTAGCCTATTACAAACCAACTTCGGTCTGGACTGTAGTTGAACCCCAACCAATCTCACACTGATCTAAGGTACAGTTATGCTGCTATGTCTCTTATCCCAGCAGGATGCTACACACTTGATTCCCTTAGCTGATCTCACCCACAACTAAGAGTTGCTACGACCCAAAGTCGAAGACTTTAATAAATAAATCTGTATCACACAGAAAAGTCTACAATGATATATAAATCCGTCTCCCACGAATATACCTATGAGTTTTGTTCCGTATTTTGATAAATCAAGGTGAACAGGAACCAATTGATAATCCGATCTTATATTCCCGAAGAACATCCTAGTATTATCGATCACCTCACAACAATCTTAATTGTATAGTAGCGAAACAAGATGTTGCGGAATCACAAACGATGAGAGGAAGATGTTTGTGATTACTTTTTATCTTGCCTATCGGAGATAAAAATCTCAAGCCAATTATTACAATTGTACTCGTGCGATAGAAACATCAAGATCAGATCACACAACTACGAGAAAGTAGTATCTGTCTGGATTCACAATCCCAATGAAGTCTTTAAGTCGTTAACCCGGTTTGAGAAAAGAAAACCATAGGTTAAAGGAGAATCGACTCTAGCTTACAACTAGTATCACACATAAGATGTGGGGATTAGGTTTCTCAAATTCTATAGTTCTCCCTTATATAGTCTTTCAAATCAGGGTTTGCAACCAATGTTAGCTTAGTAACAAATTATTCAATATTCACCGTTAGATGAAAACCTGATTAGATTCAAGCTAATATTTATCAACCGTTAGATCGAAAACATAGCTTGTTATACACAAATGAAATGCACGTTTCTAGGCTCGTGTAACCGTACCCAAACTTGTATATTAGTTGGTTCAACAATAGTTAACCAAATGGTTAGCCATGCGATCACTTTCATATCAACCATATTCTTCTTCACCATAACTAGTTCAAATGACTCAAATGAACTAGTTTGAGAGTTGCTCAATTGCTTAGATCTTATGTAACTTCACAAGACATAATCGAAGCAAAAACGATTTGATTCACTCGAATCGGTTCTTTATATCCACGGTTTGCAAAATCATTTCTTAATCAATATAAAGATGAGTTCAAGAAAAATTATTTTTAGATATAACCTACTCAAGTTCGCGGACTGGGTTCGCCGACTTAACTTTCGGAAAGAGTTTTCAAACTCCAGCAGAGATATTCTCGGGTCGAGAACTATCGTCAGTTCGCGGACTGGGTTCGCGGACTGAGTTTGCTGAGTGAGTTCTCAAACTCCAGCAGATATTCTCGGGTCGAGAACTTCCGCCAGTTCGCGGATTGAGTTTGCAAGCTGTGCAAATTTCCGGTTCTCTTGATCAACAAAGTTCGAAAACTTTGAGTTCAAGGAATATGACTTATACATATATGTGTGTTTCCACAACAATGCTTATATCCATCAATGGTTATATAATCTAAACTCTCATTTTCAATCATTAAAACATTCTCAGAGAACGTTATATAGTTTTTATTCACAAACCATTTTTCGTCAGAGCAATTTTCAAAGTGATTGAAACATAACATGACTTTCGTCACTAGGTAAAGATGAAATTGGTTAAAGAGAAAGCTTACCAACACATATTTCGAGAAATAGATATGAGAGATAAACTCGGCTCGAAATATCAAATGTGTATAATCTAAGTCTATATAGCAAAACGACTTTTGTCTCAAGATAGGAGATAAATAAACTTTTGAGTGATAGATAAGTTCAAGTCTCCATATACCTTTTAGTCGATGAAGATCCACCAGTTCCTTGAGTAGTCCTTCGTATTGTATGATGATTGCCATGGAGTTCTTGAGCTCAACTACACTTTCTATCCTAGTCCGAGACCTTAGCTATAGTGGACTAGAAATCAAGACTTATAGTTTTGATCACTAACATTGACAAACATGCTTGAGATATCAATGCATGCGAGTTCGACCGAGCAATGCTCTAACAGTTAGTAATATTGACTTGAATTGTTTTATTCCTAACGTATCTTTCAAGTCGTGTTATATTGAGGACATAAATGCGAACCTGTGAATGATTATTTTACTCTAGTAGTGAGACATGATCATATGATCATAGTATTAAGGAATTAGACTACGAAGTATAACTCTTATCTTTTGAACTTCGTATATATGACATCGACATAATTGCATGAATGCTATTGTGATTATGTGTATCGGTAAAAGGTGAAGATTTTATCCTATGAAACGATTTTTACATTTGTTTAAAGGAATGACATTCATGAACTTGTTTTATGAATCAAAAGCGAAATCGCTAGGCTTATTGGTATTGTTATTCATTGCATATCTTTGGATTACCAATATGTGTGAGTTAGTAGAACCGATTATAACTTGTTATGTATCTCGGTATAACTAATCACAATGCCTGACTTATGATTTGGTATGACTAGTTTTTATTAATTAGTGTAGCCGATCCTAAGTAATCTCCTGAGATGGTATGATCTATATTTGTAATTGGTGTGACCGATCCCTGTAATTGGTGTGACCGATCACAAAAGAGTTGTGTAATCGATCATTGTAATTGGTGTAACTGGTCCTGGTAATTGGTGTAACCGATCCTGGTAATTGGCGTAACCGATCCTTGTGACTTGTGTGACCGATCACAAGCAATACCATGAGTATATGGTAACTGGTCCTGTTAATTGATATAACCGATCCTGGTAACTGACATAACCGGTCCTGATAACTTGAGTGTCCAATCACAAGTAATCCATATTAAAGTATAAAGAATCCTAATGATTGGTAGAACCGATTGAACCCATGATTGCGATTTGATATTTGATCAATCACATAGTTGTCTTGGAATACAGATGAACCAATTCTAAACTTGTTTGTAAGTGTGGTATAATTGATTCCAAGATTGTAAATATAAAAGATGATTTACAAAAAAAAAATGTCATCATACTTTTAACACGAACAATAACTCTTATCTTTTATGGTTCAAAGATATTCCTTAATTACTCAAAGGAATCCCGGTCCGAAATAAATTAAGAATCTTTTAATTAAGGTTGTTAGTTTTATATGCTTTAATTATAAGCAATTAAATGCATATCTTTAGAGAATAAAAATTAGTAATGTGCATTTACTAATTGGAGATTTTCAATTGAGATATTTCGAAAAATATAGGAAAAAGCCTTGGAATTATGAAAACCGATGTGGGCATTTATCGCATATCTTGAGAATACTTTCATTTTTGGAAATTCTTTGGTGTCCGAACATCCTTGGTCTATAAACACCTAAGTTTTCATTTCTAGCAAACTATCCTAAGAGCCAGGCAAACTTCGTCGTTTTGTTGTTTCTAGTGGCGTCGTCTATCCGGAGAGGAAGGTACCCTAATTAGGCGAAATCTTTTATGACCGCTCGTTTAAAGACTTATGTGGGATCAAGAATCTCTACGAGTACCGTTGGTGGGAAACTAGATAATTGCATTTTATTAGTTTTCGATTGATTTGATTGACTAACGGTTGTTGAACTTTGATTGCACTTAGTTTGTTTATTATTGAGAATCTTCTCTTCTGATATAAGATTCACTGAAACTAGATCGAAGTGTCGACGATATCTTTATAATTGTTTGTAGATCTAAAGACATCTTGTGATAAGCCATTGTTAACTTACTCCATTCTGTGCGTGATTGATCACAAGAGATTCAAGTTGTGTTGTGCAGGTTTAATTGAAGATTAAAGAAGATTCGAAGACGAAGAAGATTTTTTTTTGGTTTCTCATATCTTTGTGTAGCACAAACCTTGATCGGCTGGATCCAACTAGAATCGGATTTATTCCATTAATTAGTTGCGTGAGATCGGTAACACCTAATAGTTCACTTGAGTTCTATTTTGATTGTCACAAATCCGAATCTTATTACTTAGGTAATAGAGATTGGATTGATCTAACCATGCAAAGGAGTTTATTTGTTTAAATGGAAGAGCCTTTGCATATGACTTGAGATATCTTTATCTGGAAAGAATCAATAGAGTTGTTACCAAACGGATTTATTGTTCCTTTATTGTTTGGAATACGATCCAAAGGAAATGTTCCAGTGCGTGCACTTATTGAATGTCGGAAGCGCGGGGATACTGAAGAAGCTAAGTGAACTAGGTTTAGTTGCTTGGTCTTAACTATACAAAGTTGGTTTAAATTTTGTATAGCGTCTTAATTCTGAATTATGGACTTGGTCCCGGGGTTTTTCTGCATTTGTGGTTTCCTCGTTAACAAAATCTTGCTGTGTCATTTACTTTTTTTCCCGTAATTATAATTGTTATTATTATAATTTAAAGTAAATCACACAAACGTTAACTTTGTACTACTTCATAGTGATCCTATAGAGTCTGGTTAAGTCCGAACCTATTATCAAGTAATCACACTTTGATTGTTGTATTGTCTCGATCTCGTATCCATAGACGATCACACAAGGTGTAAATACCGATTTGTCGTATTATCTCGACTTTATCCATAGACAATCACTTTCGGTAAGAGGACTTATAGGTATATATTTTAATGATTGTGGTGTATTTGGGTACCCTCGTCTTTTCAATTGGTATCAGAGCACGAAAACACGAAAAGATCTAACAATCCGTGTTTGGTGCGATCCAACCTATAAGAATGGAATCTAATGGATGATTCAGTTAACATTATGGAAGAGTATGAATGGTCAAATGTTAAAGATGCTCCCACTTCGATAACACATGATCCGGGAGTCACGAAAGCATCTGAGTCTATCTCTGATGGAAAAGAAGATGTTGATAAAGAGTTGGTAAAACTCCTAAAGCCTATAAGATCTCTGTCTTCAAGGATGCTAATATTAAAGATGGAATATAATCTTCTTAAACAAGATATCAGAGAAAAGGACATTCAACTAAATATTCTAGCCAAAGAGAATACGGATCTCAATGTCAAAGTAGAAGCTCTTGGTAAATCTCTTAATCAAGATAAAAAGATTCATCCTTTGACTCTAACTAATGATTCTATTTTAATTTCTTCTGATGAGGAAAATAAAAGTCCTGGCTCGAATTTTACAGATCATGATAACAAGACTTTGATCACATCTGAAACAGATAATGATGATGGAAAGTTTTCTAACCACATCAAGTCAGAAGAGAATGAAGAACCATCTTCTACAACTACTGATGATCAAACGAAATCTTGTCCAAAGGAAACTTTGAACCGATTCCGTGAAAAAGATCTTAAGGAATATAACTTTCAGTCACTTGACATGAAACTTATAGTTCTTCAAAATATTTTAGTAAAAGAATTAAAGGAAGTTTCTTGTCTTAAAAAAACTTAAATATCATTCCTCAGTAGAAAGACAGAATATATCCCAAACTGATAAGATCAACTTAAAAGAATCATAAGTAAGAATTGATAATCACTTCTGTAAAAAGGTTCCTCCTCACTCATGTTGAAACAGACTTTGTTTACATGAAGAACGACTCCAAAAGAAAGGGAAGTAGAGAGTCTCTGCCAAAGGAAACAATCAAGAATTTTCGATAATTGTTTCAAATAATCATACTGATGTGCATAATAAGGAAATCCTTAGAATGAGAAAATCTTATGAAAATCGCATTGACAGAATTAAAAGAGAATTATCTATCTCTGAAAATTCTCACATCAGTATAGTTTCTCCTAATGATCATACCTTTAGATCAAGGAAGGATCATCTTCTTGGGAGAAAATATTTTGGGCAGAAATTTCCAAAGAGAAACATGAACTATGTTTCTGATACTCGTTGTAAGCAAGAAAAAAGGCTTACTCCGATACAACCTAGTTATATGGAGATTGTGTACTCTCATCCTAGTTTGTGCTTAATTTTTGGATGAGAAAGCACATAAAACGAGAGCACAATTTTATCAGAAAAATTATATGACAATTTTTGGATAGTTGCGAATCCATTTTTGTCTAAAAATTGTTCATTTTCATCATGATCTTCCAAAAATAGGTTTTATTTGAAATTTTCGAATTTTAATAAACCTTCCAGCATGAGAAGTTCGGACATACGAAACAAAATATATTCTCTATATATTTTCGGAATTTCCTGAGTATTTTCGGTCCGAAAGTTGTCTCTTGTTAAGAGAAACTTTCTCTTGCTTGTATTGAGAAACCCTGATTAATTCTTATTTAAATCCCTGAGCATGCCTCCAATAACTCGCAGTTTTACAAAGGCCAATAAGGAGGAAGCTCAAAAAGTTAAGGATTGTCAAGGAATTAATACAAAAAGGAAGAAAAAAATCATATCGAAAATCACGTCTGACTATGATTCTGATAGTTCTAATGGATCTCAAGATGGTCATGTCTGTTTGCTTACAACCTTCAAGATCCATCAAAAACCAAGTGGATACCTTCTGATAATATGATTGACTATATCCATGGTTTTGATGAACTAAGAACCAATCTTATAATGAAGGTTCGAAATCAAGATTGGCTCAAGGATAGAATTGAGAAAACAAAAGCTGATCTTGCAGACATGAAGGTTCAAGTTGAAAAGCTTGAAAAACAGGAAGTGGTTGCAGAAAAGTCTCTCGAGACATTCTTCAAGAGTTTGAACACTGAAGAAACCTCAGTGAACAATAAGAGCACCACTAAAGATTAAGTTATATGTTGTAATACTTAATCCAAGAAGTATCATTGCTATGTGTTTAAGGTTTATGAGATGTTTGATTTCGATTATTGTATAAGTTCTATTTTTGAATAAAACTATCAATTATTTATGAATAAAATTATTAGTTTATAATTTTTCTTGTGTTAGTTTCTGATTACATAGCCAGTGCTTGAATGTCTATATCATTGCTATGTGTTTAAGGTTTATGAGATGTTTGATTTCGGTTTTCATAACCTTAATATTAGATATCATATCATGTGAACCCTTATGGTTCGTGTGACTTTTTGATTTAGCGGGATAAGTTCTAGCCCATGTTGGTAGGCTTTATCAAAGGATCATAAGGTGTTCCGATTGAAACTCATATGTTAAAAGTCACAATGTGTTGAATCAATTTGTGTTTAACATAAACATATGTGTTTCGGGTTTTCAACTTTTGCTATTGGAACGCATTAGTTAAAACCGATTCAACCTTTCTCTTGTAAAGGTTGCTCGCGTTGTTGTTATTTTGTTCTTGCGAGAGGATGACAACATACTGGAGGAGAGTTCTAACTTGAACTTGCGCTTAATGATATATCTTTTTGGGGAGAAGAGGATGTGGAATCTGAGGTAACGAATTTTTTAGTTAATTGTTTTCCTGTTTAAGAAAAGCCTGCTTATATTGCATATACTTTGCTTTTGCTTAACAAAATTTCGGTACAATTGACATATATTCCATTATGTATGTATGGATGTGTGTGTGTGATTCAATTGTTTCCTGTTAAGAAAAACTGTGTCAATTTATTTGGCTTATTGTTTGGTATCTTCTTTATTGTTCGGTATCACGTGTTTTTGCTTAATGAAATTTTGGTGCAATTGTGGTGCTATAATGTCCATGCTTGTTTCAATTGCTTCTGGTTAAGAAAATAATCGTGCAAGTCAATTTATTTTGGTTTGAATGAAATTTTTATGGCTTAACGAAATACGAGATCATTTGTTTAGTCCAATTCGATTCCGGATAAGAAAAACTAAGTTAATTTTGATCTTTGTTAGACCTATTAAATTGAAGGATTCGTTTATTCAAGTCTAACTGAATGCCTTGACAAGAAATACTAGTTAACTAACCTAGTACTTGACTTGTCTAAAGTGAAAGATCTAAGTTATTGTCTGAATAATTCAAACTTGATGATAGAAATAAAGTTAATTCTGATCTTTATTTTGGTCTTATCGAAATAAGCGATTGTATGTGTACAATCGGTTTAACAAGGGAATTAAGTTTCTTAGTCAATTTATAGCTTCGGGCAATTGTTTCCTTGATAAAATATTAAAACTAAATTACTTGTAGTTTCGGTTTTAATATTGGTTATCTAAAGTGGTATGTGAAACCTTTGTGCTTAACTCTTATAGGTTGTACAAGTCTTTTAGATTTGTAAGATCCTTTTGGCTTGACCTTTATTTTCTCGTACCTTTGCCATTTTTTGACAAAAAGGGGGAGAAATATATGGACTAAACAAGTTATTTTCAATCACTAAGGAAAGGACCATTGTGCTTAAACGTTATATCTAACGAAATAGTAAAGCATTGACTAAGGGGAGAAACATATCATATTGTTGGGTAGTTATCTTAACTACAAAAGTGGAATAACAAAGATGTTCGGATTAAAAATATACCTATCTTACCTTTAGGGGGGGGGGGGTATAAGCTTTGTTATTCAGATGTTAACAACGACATTTATTAATTGAATATATGCAGGTTATTGTGATGTTGAAACTTGAAAGCGTATGTATAATGAATTTTTGTAATTTGTTTATCCATATGTATTAAGAGTTTTGTCACTAAAATTGACAAAAGGGGAGATTGTTAGAGCATAGATCGGATGAACCCACCAAGCGTTGTGTTAGAGCATTGCTCGGTCGAACTCGCAAGCGTTTCTATCTCAAGCTTATTGTCAAGTTTAGTTTCCAAAACTATGAGTCTTGGTTTCTAGTCTACTTATAGCTAAATCTCGGATTAGGATAGAAAGTGTAGTTGAGCATTAGACTTCATGACATTCATCGATTGAAGACGAATAACTACTAAGGGGATCTTGTGGAACTTCATCAACAAAAGGTATGTGGAGACTTGAACTCATCTATCACTCAAAAGTCTATCTACTCTATCTCCTACTTGAGACAAAAGTCGTATAGCTATATAAACTTCATTTATACACATTTGATATCTCGAGCTGAGTTTAACTCGCTTACATATTTCTCGAAATATGTGTTGGTAAGCTTTCGCTTTTACTAAGTTCATCTTACATTCTTGACGAAAGTCAAAAGATGATCATGTGAAAATCGCATGGTAAAATCTTACATGATTTATGTGAGACAATCATTTGATGTAGACGCGGAATGTTTCGTATTGATCATTCGATCACTTGAAAATTGCTTTAAAGCTAATCGTTTGTGTGAGACAGCTATTCTCGTCTTCCGAGAATGTATCAATGGTTTAAATGAGAGTTTAGAACAATTGTATTTGAGCATAGTATGCGTGCTTGCATATATGTAATCCATGTCTGGGACCATGGTATGCATACCCGTATGCGTACCTGATTTTTGAGAAAGTCCGGGAACCTGGTATGCAAACCGGTACGCGTACTGGCGTAAGGTTCAGGTCCGGGAATTTCTGCTGAGTTTGGATGGTATACGTACCAGTTCGCGTACTGGAGAAATCCAAACTTGGTCCAGTTACTTAGGTACGCATACCCGTACACATACCTAAGTAGATGATGTTCTAAAATCGGTTTGTTCATGAACTAATATATTTGTATAATAAGGAATGCAATCTTTTGCAAACTGTGTCTATAATGTTCATGACTTGATTCATGTGAATCAAAATCGATTTTGCTTCAATTTTATATTGTATACTTCTATGAGAATATAAACAATTGAACAACTGTATAACTATTTTCATTTGAGTTATTTGAACTAGTTATGGTTAAGATGAATGAGGTTGATATGAAAGTGTTCATAAGGCTAACTTCGGTTAACTATTGTTGAGCCAACAAGATGTACACGTTTAGGTACGGTTACTCAATCTTAAATGAAGGTACATTTTATTTGTGCGTAACAAGCTAAGTTCGATATAACGGTTGAAAGATATTATCTTGAGTCTAATCAAGTTTTCATCTAACGGTGAATATTGAATGTTTTGTTACTAAGGTAGCATTGATTGCAAACCCTGATTTGAAGAATATACAAAGGTGAACTCTAGCAACTGGGAAACCTAATCCCCATACATCCTATGTGATATTAGTTGCGCCTAGAGTCGATTCTCCTTTAACCTTAGGTTTTTCACGAAACCCTGTAGGTTAACGACTTGAATACTTTCCTTATTTTGACGAGTTGGACCCCTTATAATCCGAATTAGTCTTTGGTTCATTCTACAAAGTTATGGATACTCATAAGAATGATCTAATGGACTGTAGAACCAATCCAATTGAATTAGTAAATCTTTAGATGTGCTAAAGATAGATAATGAAAAGGTATATAACGATAAATGGGCTTAAAACCAACTTAGCTTATAACTAGAGAATTGTATGAATTATGTTATGAGACTTGTGTGAGCCTTTTGGATAATCTCTTAGAGTACTTATGTGATTAACAATTAATCTTTACTAACAATGATCGATCTAAAGAACGAACCAGTAGATTGTGGTTCTCGAGGTAGGCGAGGCTTGTCATCAAAAGAGGTGGGAACTCTTGTAACCTTCTTGTAATCATTAAATTTATATTTAAATTACGAGTATGATGTGTCTTTACTATATGTCAGCATGTTTGATGTACAATTGGATGAGTATGAGATGTAATATGCGTTGTTTAATTTCCCCGCGAGGAGTGCCTGTGTATCCCCACAGATCCTTGCTAAGTTAAGTAGTGCGAGATGTGCAGTATTATTAGTAGCGCGAGATGTGTAATATTCATTTACGTATTTTATATTGCCTTAAGTAGCGCGAGATGTGCGATATTATTAGTAGTGCGAGGTGTGCGATACTATATATACAATATTCTATCTGGGGAAATTACGCAAGTGCATGTTATGTTTGATTGATTGTAGAAAGTGTAGCATGAGATTTCATTATGTCTTTTCTTCTTGATTTCATATTCTCGATGTTGTGATTGTTTTTTGGTGTATGTTATGATCGTTGTTTTCCTACATTGTTGTACTTAATTTGTTTATCATTTTAGAGTTTCTTAAGTGATTACTTGAGAGTTATATGTTTCCAGTGATCACCCCTTGGGAACGATGTGCTCACTTGTTTCCACTTCAGTTTCAGTTTCCAGAAGAGATGGTGTACGTGAAGACATTCGTCTCTTAGAGTTGTCGATACAGAGATGTAGTGTACCTTTTATTATATTGTCTTTCTTTATTCCGTAAAACAACATATTATTATATTCATATCACTTGAGATCTTTTGATTTGTATAATATCAGAGTGTTTGGGTTTATCTTGCGATTAGTTTATGTAATTATGATTCCTAAAATAGATAGATAATCTAGATTTGATGCTTCAATTAGGTTGTAATCATATTACCCAAGCAAGTGATTAGGTTGGGGCATGACATAATCAATCCCACACAAATCAAAAAAAGGGAGAGAAAGTCATAACCAAACACACAAACAAGCCACTGTTTCAAAACTACCCACAAAGAAAGAAGTCAAAATTAAACATCTAAAGTGGCAAGCTCCGCTCTCTTCTTGTCAAGACGCGCGTGAACCTCTTCAGCAGCATTCCGGGCAGTCTTTAGCTCAGCAGTAGGACGACCAACATTCGCCATCATCTCATCATACACCTCTTTCATGGCCAGCGGACGCGTATATTTTTGATCTAATTCATCGATCTCCCTGGGAAGCACATGGTGCGCGTTGTGACTCGTTTTTGCCACATCCAACAAATCCTTCAGCCATTGAATTGGGAATTATAGAAGCAAATATGTATGAATAAGACTTTCCCACCGCCTCGGCATAGTCAGATCAATAGGAACCTCCCCTGCATGAGCAAGACCATCCATTATATCCAACAGATCCTCATTCGTCACGACCAAATCACTAGCATACATCTCCTCATGAACGCACATATGACCAAATTTATCCACTATACGACAATAATTAGCGGCTTTGGCAGAAGAAACCAGAACCCGTGCACTAGCACAAAACGACCATCAACACCAGCATCCTCCGCCTCAATAACACGAGGATATCGAAACTGGGGGTCCTCCGAAGTAGCCATTAGCTCAGTATCAGCATCCACCCTACGCGAGACCTTAGGAATTATCTTTGGGGAAGGCTTTTACCGTTTTTCATTATAATTTTCCGATTCGCTACCTTTGGCATGTAAGTTCGAGCCGCTTCCCTTATAGTGCACATTTTTCCACTTTTCCGTGTCTTAGAAAAGGGAAAGAAAGAGAAGGAATAAACAAACATTTTTTTTTCTAAATGGGGGTAAAAGAAAAAAAAATGGAGAACATACATACCGGATTAGAAGTAGAGAGGCGATTAATAGGAGAACGAACGGAGAGATGAAAGGATGACGAAGAACTCGACGCAGTTGGCTCCGGGTGACCTAATAAAAAATGAGAGCGAGAAGGAAAAGAAGAAGTAAAATAATATATCAAAGAATATGAAACCTATAAGGATTGTAAGCATATAAATAGGTCAAAAAAATCATTAAATAATCACAACAGAATATTTTGACTGGCACTTGTCAATTCTAAAACTAACAATTTCCATAAAAGAAATACTCACGAGATTCGGAGGAAGAGGAACTCTGATTTTCAGTATCGTCCTTAGCATCACTATCACCCGAAGAATAATCATGTACGGAATGATCCGAGCCGGACATACTCATCGTGCCCAAAATGTCAGAAGGAGTATGAAGAGGATGTTTAGGATCCGGTACCGTTTTCACAACCAAAGGATTGGTAGAATGCAGAGTCATGCCGGGAGAAATCACCTCAAAACCACTTTTTCTAATTGGTCGACCCAACTGACGCTCGACAAGATCAATGAATGAGCTGAAAGAAGGCGACCCCACTTTTGGAGCCTGTGGAGAAAGCGTAGGGGAAATATTAGCAGAATAAATGGAAGGTAACCGCGGAATAAGTAGTATACCAGCGTCTCGTTTCATCTTTTTATCTAGTTGATTAGCCCTCCACTTGTGAGAAGGTAGACTAATGTATTCTTCAATAAAAAGGGACCTAGGTTTCCAGCCAATAGGCCGAGAGCTCTAAAAAGAATATAACACAAAACCAATAAAAAGCAAACTGATGCAGAAATCAACCAAAAAGAAAGAAGGAAAAGAAAAAAAAAAAAAAAAAACTTGGCAGGTGGAGATTTGACAGGAATCTCCAATTGCTTCAGTGTGGAAGGTCGCTTTCTCTTCTTTGATCCGGATAAAGGAGGCAGAGAACCACCTTTTTTTTGCCTTTCTGAGGAGATTCATCATCCGCGAGGGGATCCCAGCTAGTTACTAAGGATTTAAGGGGACGACCCTTAGTACTTGAAAAAAGCTTATATTATTTGGCGATTTTATCGCTCAGCTTCACTCGACCCAACGCATGAAGTTCCTTGAAGTCCGAACTGGTTAAGGTTGGAGGAGGAATGGCTTTTCCAAGAAGAGAATTCAACATTTTCTGGTTAACACCATCACGATCCAAAAGCCACTCACTGGTAACACTCACCTTATGATTCTCAAGAGGCTGGTAGAAGTCGAAATGAGATTCCCAATCACTCATCTGAAGGCCCTCCTTAAAGACAAAACGATTAAAGCTCTTGCGAATTTCCAATTCCTCGTCAGAAGAGGCTCGTGGCGGATCATACGGAACTCCCTGATCGAAACCAAGTTAACAAGCGACATGAATAATATTATATGCCTCAGACGAAAACCTACCCCCATAAAAGCCAGAGAGACGACCCGGCAGTATAGATAGGATGATATCAAAATCTTCAGAATTAACCTCATCCAATGAACTAAGCCTCCGAGGGGACTTGATTACAAAATTATAATGCAAAGGACCTGAACAACCATCACGATATGACAAAGTATTAAAATCACTACCCCTGTCCATATTGTCCTTAAGCTTGTTCTTAGGAGGAGAACCCTTCTTGTGATATAAATCCATCCGGGGATGAGAACATGGCACATTTACTAGCCGTTTGGTACCATAATCTTGAACAATTTCTTCCCTCTTTGAGAGCGCAAGAGGATTTGGTTGAGGCTGTAGATAGGGAAACGCTCCCAAACCCATGTCTGAATAAGGTTAGCAGGAACAAAAGTTTCCAGTTCGTGAGCTCCATCCACGCGACGAATGTCACGCGCCAGCAAATCCAAATAACGAAACAAAACACCCAAAAACATGGGGACGAGCGGAAAAGAAACGCCACGGGACATCAATACCGCCAAAGGGATCAACTCGTTTTTACTAGTATCCCGAGGACTGTGTTTGAACACATCATGACATAACCAGAGAAGACGGAAGTCTGTCAATTCTTCCCGGTCTGTTTCCTCTTTACGTGGAGGAACGCCCTTTCGCTCGCCAGAAGTCAAGGATCCCAATACTTTATCCATCATGATAACGAAGCACGACATTGCCCGGACCTAGATTTTTGACTAATTTTCTCCCCCTCCACTTCTTGCACATCGTCAAAATCCTCAGTCATGGCCCCCTTCGAGTAAGCTTTAATAGCAGATGCCATGAGTTTAGGCGTGGATGAAGTATTGGCAACAGAATCATGTGCAACGGTCATGGAAGCTTTACCTTTATTCTTGACCATTGACGCCTCCTCAACCTCCCATTTTTCCGGAGCTCCAACATTGATCTCATACGGAAACTGAAAATTTATTGACTCCGTCTTAGCTAGGATTAAATGGTCGCGGATCAGAGCTTTATCACTCGGATTCATAGCCTTGAAAGCGCAACAGTTAGCAAAATAAGTGTCTCCATGGATGGGAAGCCCAGTGAGCGCAACCACGTCCTCTAAAAGTGGGGTCACTTCGCCCCAGGAGAATAAAAATATGTGAGGATCAATCATCCAACGAGCGAACAAACGCGATAAGACGAACAGACCTATACTTTGAAGCTTCTATAGCAGCCTCTATGCCTAAAGACCGGAGAGTTCTCCTTTAATAGGGATTGGAGAAAATATAGTTCACCCACGGATCCCAAGCGGTAGGAGACTCAGCGGACGACGGAGAACAATATAAGGAAAGATGTAATACCCCCTATGAGTCGCCAAGCGAGGTAATTCCTCTGAAGCGGCAATTGGAGATACATCCGCCTGAGGACGAATGAGCCAACTATCGGACGAAGAATGAGAGAAAGGGTTCGAGTTTAACATGTGAGGAACCCAGTAATGATCCGTTGGGAAAAAGATGGAACCATCCGCTTTTGTAGGTGATCGGAGGAGATCTTTAAGCGTTTGACTCCTCATTTCCTCGAGTGTGTGAGCGGTCCTGTTAGGCGGATCCCTCTCAGGCGACTCTTCAGCCATAACGATTAGATTGTTTAAGGAAAAGAATGAGATGAAAGAAAGAAACAGAAAGAGAATATATGAAAAATAGAGAAGTGAGGCCTCTCTTATTTATAGAGGGGTAAAAAGGCAGAAATACTTACTGAATGGTTTAGTAACCGCTGCATCCCAAGGGTCGTGGCTATAACTTCCAAAGAATCTTGTCAGACCCAACCATTCAGGGGTACATCAACATGACTTTTGACCGGAAAATAATCAACTTAAAAGGGGATAGCCCCCTAATCTATTAAAGGTTCCCCTTTAAGGGATAAGGGGAATAGGCTTCGCCGATAGGATAATGGGTAGGTCTAACCCAAAAAAGAAGGGTCTTAAGTTAGTTGGGATTTGGTCAATTAAAAGGGAAAATACCTTTCTCCTAAAACCCTAATGACTTGGATAAAAGGAAACGGCAATATTTAAATTCTATGGGTACTTATCCATAAGTAGGGAAAGATTATTATAAAGGGGGAAAGAAAGTATACCTAGAAGACACAATTAATTCACCTTACCTCCATTAACCCTCCATCCTCTTGGGAGTACATGTTGTGATTATGACTAGTTCCTGCTCTACACATTTACCCCATCAACACTTACAAACACGTATTTCGAGAAATATGTAAGCGAGTTAAACTCAGCTCGAAATATCAAATGTGTATAATCGAAGTCTATATAGCTATACGACTTTTGTCTCAAATAGGAGATAGAGTAGATAGACTTTTGAGTGATAGATGAGTTCAAGTCTCCACATACCTTTTGTTGATGAAGTTCCATAAGCTCCCCTTAGTAGTTCTTCGTCTTCAATTGATGAACGTTGTGAAGTCTAATGCTCAACTACACTTTCTATCCTAATCCGAGACTTAGCTATAAGTAGACTAGAAATCAAGACTTATATTTTTGGCAACTAAACTTGAGAACAAGCTTGAGATAGAAACGCTTGCAAGTTCGACCGAGCAGTGCTCTAAAAATCTCCCCCTTTATCAATTTTGGTGACAAAACTATCAATACATATGGATTATAAAATAAATAAACTTTGTCACATCCAAATGCTTGATTTCCTTGGTTCTTCAACATTACTCGAAATCTTCGTCATTTCCGAGTACCCAGTGATTCTGAACGTGTTCAACTCAGCATCATAGTTGTTGAAGATCCGTAGCTATAACAACAGGAAAACAGTAGCTCTCGATCATTGTTATACAGTGCCATAGTATTATTACACATCATCAAAGTCCAATTGTATCACAACTTTGACAACAATACTATGGTGATATGTATCACTCCTCCTTAGTCAGAACTTCATCTCACATGAAAAGCACTCCCTCTTACATAATGATCCGTAAATTATATATATTTTTAGTGTGAACTACGCATTACTTCTCCCCCTTTTTTTCAATATAAATTGGCAAAGGTACGAAAACTAGTGGGATCATAATGAAATTCTCATAGAGATACTTCATGACTAAAATAAAACATATCAACTTTGTTTCGATGATCTCATAGAGATACTTCATGACTAAAAGAAAACATATCAACTTTGTTTCGATGATTTCACATAGTCGAAACTTAGTGTATTCATTAATAAGTTTATAAAGATACAAGAAAACTCCTACAATATTCCACGGCCGCACTCCCCACAAAGATTTGTCAATTAAGCACAAGTTCAATTAAGAACTCTCCCCCATAAAATGTCATTCCCGAGAAAACAACAAGAGCAACCTTACTTTTGCAAGAAAATAAGGATTTCTTTGGACATTAACAAATTACATGAAACATGAATTTCTATCCACAAACTCAATTAAATTAACCACAACAGAACCCATGATTAATTTAATCGGAAATGCTCAACATAAGAGAACTTATGGAGCCGCACAATACTTTCACATAGAAATGGATCAGGGAAAGATCAATACTGCGGAATATTCAAAGATTCATTCTATTTTTCATCAATATTTGCATAAAGACATGTACTATACTTCATCTTTGCAATCAAAAATTCATCCTATCTTCCATCAATATTTTCATAATGACATAATAGGCTTAACTTTTGACATATATGGGACAATCATAGTTTACGGACGCAAACACACATATCCCATAACAATTTTTGCAATATATAAAACCAATAAAGATTAATACTGCTAAATCATCTTCCAAATAAACTTTAGAATTTAAATAAATAAATCTAAAAACACAGCAAGATGAAAATTGTTGGCAATAGCTAAGTGTACTCACAATAATTGTTATTCCAAACCCTAGTTATCCTTCTTAAAACACAAGAATAAATTCTCATAAGAAGTTTCCTAGACAAAAATCAAGTATCTTTCGTAACATCATACCTTTGAAAGGGTCCATCATAAAAGGTACCATTGATAGAGTAGTGTTGTCCCGCGCAGCTGCGCGGGACGTCAAGGTAAGCAAGCAGGCCATTTACCGTCGGATTTTGTTATCTACGGTTGGATAAAATTCAGTTTATCTATCCTTAAAAACTACAGCTGTCAAATACTAGATATTAGAAATTAGTCCCTTGAGTGTATATTTATTTATCTTTCTGTCTCGTTAATTAATCCACTGCATACATTAGATACAGACCTACTAGAGAAAAAAAAAACATTTCTTTCTTCTCCTTCTATTGTCCACGGTTCTATTATACGTCAAACTATTTTTTTTTTAATTTGTTTGATTTTCTCTGTTCCGGTGATGTTAAGATTTCTTTTTGATTGGTTGGCGATGTTAAGATACGATTAACCTAGGGAAGCAATGATAATTCTTTTGAAAATCCAATAGATTCAGTGATTATCATCTCATGGACTGATCAAAATGCAGTAACTTTTTTGATTATCATACTGTTGAACATATATTATGCCAATTGCCATGGACAGTGAGAGCATATTTGTCTTCTTACCTAGAAATTAAAAGATTCATACAGAACTGAGATTGGAAGTTAACTTGATTTTTTGGACCAAAAAAACCCACTAATTGAATAACACAATAACATACTCAGATTTTGCCAATTTTTCCCTAATTTAACTTCTTCTTCTTTTTGCATAATCACAAAATTAATGTATCCCTATATCCTCAAGATCAGATTACCCCCTAAATTTTCCCCAACCAGAACCAATAACCCAGATGATCGGAATAACATAAGTACATGACTAACCAAACAGGCAGAAAATCTAATGGTTATCTTCATAATCATCATCATCTTTAATTCTATTATAATCTTCTTCAACCATATAATATTTATCCCACATTTTTGGTATCGGGTAATCTCTTAAAAATACTGTGAACCGAGGAGGAAAGGTTTATTTCAAGGAAGAAACCTTTGATTTGTGGATGATACTTAACGAGAACAATTAACATGTCGGTGAGGATTAATTTTATTTTGTATTATAAAATAAAGGACCTATTTTTAATATCAAAAGTTTATATGTTGTAGTTTTCAGGGAAAGATAGACTAAATTTTATTCAACCGTCGATAACAAAATCCAACGGTGAATAGCCTGCCTGCTTATGTTGATGTCCCGCACAGCTGCGCGGGACAGCACTGCTCTCATTGATATCCTTGATTCTTTTGATCGTAGAGACTCCATGTTCATGAGTTAGAACATTAACTTTCCGATCAACAATGCAGCCAAGATGCCTAGCTTTGACATAATCCATGATGAGTTTCTTCAGATTCTTGATCAAGATCTTTTGATTAACAAGGATTGTGGTCTGGCCATCAATAAGATGATTTATTTGTAGTTGAAGATTTGCAAATTCGACCCTAGAGTCATTCTGAAAAGAATTAAATCCTTGACAGATTCTCCAATCCAGGAGTTGTACTCTATCCTTTCAAGTTTCAATCATATTTTTCAAGACAAGTTCTTGAACAGAATCACATCCTTTAATGTCTTCTTCCATCTCAAGATTCACCACTTCTTGAGGTTTTGAGAGTTCTCCAATTTTTTGTATTAGGGAAGGAAAAAACAATATACTATATATATGTTTACAAATAAGAGAAGGACACCCTTGTTATGGAAACCCTTATAATATACTCCCAAGAAAGACACGGGCGTTCATGGGCTAGGTATGAAAAGGAAATGGATCAGAAAAGATCCAAGAAAAGAAATACTTCTCTATTTTCAGATATCTCTTACCATCATGGCTCAATAATTAAAATATTTAATCGGAGTCATAAGGAAGAGATACACTAGTTACAAGGAGTCAAGAAATGACTCAACCTTCACAAGAGAAGAAAACAACTAAATAAAACACAAGACAAATGGTAACATACAGTAGACTTGAGCATCTCGCAAAAGTCATTCTTGCAACTCTCAAGTTAGATACAAGGATGAAATTACCTAGAGCTAGGTAAAAAATTGAGATGTAATCCCACCATGAGTATTGAGAGATGAGTTGTAAATACCATCTGAGAGTTTGAACCCAGTATTCCTTACCTTCCTTTGGCTATTTCTTATTCCATATGAATTCGATCTAACCTTTTTAGAAGATCCATCAGAGAGATTTTTCTGAGGGTTTAGTCAAGGAACTCTAGAAATCGGTTCCATAGGATTAGAAGAGAGAGATCTCCACCTTATAGACTTATATCTACCAGACTTATTCTCATAAACACTAGGAATGTGTATTTTTGTGGTGTAAGAATTTGCACCATAAGGTGAAAAACGATTCATGTAGAGATTTCGATATGAGTGATCATTGAAGTCTCTTTTATGAGAGTTCTGGTTTTCTGCATGAAGGGAATCCATTGTAGATGTCGTCAGATAATTTACTCTGTCGACAATAAAAAGAAGTAGATTTTGAAGATCAGAAATCTGTTTCTTTTTAGCAAAACAATGTTGAACATAATGATTCCTTTTCCCACAAAAATAACATGTTCATGGAAGAGAAACATCTGAAGGAACCTGTTTTAAGTTCATAGCCCTATTAGAAGACTTCAAGTTATGAAAACAATTCTTAGCAGAAACTTCCTTTGGAGAATTTCTTCGTGTACTAAAATTCCGACTGAGAATTAAAGATTGGTACATAACATTTTCTCATTAAAACAGAGTTTTCCTTTTTCAAGGATTTGCATTGTTCCTGGGCTAGAAGAAGGGAAGCAACCAATTTTTCCTTTTCAACACGAAAGCTGTTTAGATCAGTAGAATGAGTCTCGATCAAACGTTTTTCTCTAATTGAATCTTATTTAACAATATCCTCAAGAGAAGTAATCTTTTCACGTTGTAGAGTAGTTTCTTGAACAGATTTTTGATATTGTTAGAGAAGGACTCAACTATGCTATAGAGTTCTCGTTCTCGACCAAGAAACTTCTCAAGATCATCGATGAGCTGATCATGTTTTTCTTTCAAGGGCCTTTATCTTAGCTCCTTGAAAATCAAAAATCTCAGCAATTTTTTTTATAGTTCTGGTGAGTTCCATTTCAGCTTCAGGCATAGTGTTAAATGTCATATCATAGGGAATGTTAACAGAATCTGACAGTAACAAATTCTACTTCGGAATTCAGAAGAATCAGCAAAGGAGTTATCCTTGGAGGTAAGCCCGAGACATTTAGCATAATCAAAACTTTTTGTGTGCGCGAGTTTGAGATAAACAACTATCCACACAAATCAGATTGCCACAAACACGGACTTATGAGGTCTTAAACGTGTTTGCCTGCTCTGATACCAATTGAAAAAGCGGGGTCTAACAACCTCACCTAATATTTCGTTTAGCAATATGTATGAACAAACTCCAATATAATTCCAAGAGAATCAACTAGACAATCAGACTCAATTAATAGAAATATATCCAAGAGTTGTATCTCAATTTCTCAATTCAATGTGCAATCAAACAAAGAGGAATTTGCGAGCCCGATTGAATATAAGGAATACCTTAGACGGTATGAAAAACCAATATCCAAGTTTCAATCAATTTAATCAACAACCCAAAGGTCGGATTCAAAAAACTGATTGAACTTACGCACAACCTGTGATATTACAATTATATAAACAAATATAATGCGGAAAGGAAATAACACAGACACCAGAAATTTCGTTAACGAGGAAACCGCAAATGAAGAAAAACCCCGGGACCTAGTCCAAATTGAACACCATACTGTATTAAGCCTCTACAGACACTAGCCTACTCCAAGTTAACTTCGGACTGGAATGTAGTAGAGCCCTAACCAATCTCACACTGATCAAGGTACAGTAGTGTTCCTTATGCCTCTGAATCCTAGAAGGACTCTGTGCACTTGATTCCCTTAGTTGATCTCACCCACAACTAAGAATTGCTACGACCCAAAGTCGAAGACTTGATAAACCAATCTGTCTCACAAAAAAAAAAATCTACTAAATAGATAAATTTGTCTCCCACAGAAATACCTAGAAGTTTTGTTCTGTCTTTTGATAAATCAAGGTGAACAAGAACTAATTGATACATTGGACTTATATTCCCGAAGAATAGCCTAATAATATCAATCATCTCACAATAATCTTAATCGTATGGTAGCGAAACAAGATATTATGGAATCAAAAACGATGAGACGAAGATGTTTGTGGCTACTTTTTATCTTGCCTATCGGAGATTAAATCTCGAGCAAATCTTAGAATAATACTTAATCACGATAGAAAATAATAAGATCAGAATACGAAACTACAGAGAAATAGTTGGATCTGGATTCACAATCCCAATGAAGTCTTCAAGTCGTTAACCTACAGGGTTTTGGAAAAAAACCTAAGGTTAAAGGAGAATCGACTCTAGTTGCAACTAATATCACACGAGAGGTGTGGGGATTAGGTTTCCTAGTTTTCAGAGTTCTCCCTTATATAGTCTCAAATCAGGGTTTGCAATCAATGTTACCTTGGTAACAAAGCATTCAATATTCACCATTAGATGAAAACCTGATTATACTCAAGTTAATATCTTTCAACCGTTAGATCGAACTTAGCTTGTTACACACAAATGAAAATTGACATCATTTAGATATGAGTAACCGTACCTAAACATGTACACCTTGTTGACTCAACAATAGTTAATCGAAGTTAGCCATATGAACACTTTCATATCAACCTTATTCATCTTAACCATAACTAGTTCAAATAACTCAAATGAAACTAGTTTTGGAGTTGTTCAATTGTCTATATTCTCATAGAAGTATACAAGACACAATTGAAGCAAAATCAATTTTGTTTCACTCGAATCTATTCATGAACATTATAGTCACAGTTTGCAAAAGATTGCATTGCTTAATATATAAATGTATTAGTTCATGAACAAACCGATTTTAGAGCATAACCTACTCAATTATGCAAATGGATACGCATACCTAAGTGGCCGGACTAAGTTTGGGTTCGCCAGTATGTGAACGGGTACGCATTCCTTCCAAACTCAGTTAAATCCTGGAACTTGAAACTCATGCCAGTACGCATACCGGTATGCATACTAAGTTCCCGGACTTTCACTAAACCAACCAGTACGCATACGGATATACATACTATGGTTCCCGAACTTGGAATAACTTGCAACAGTTAGCATACAAGTATGCATATTGTGATATATCCAATCATGGTTATTTTTTCTAAACTCCCAAATCAATCATTGGTACATTCTTAGAAGACCCTAATAATTGTCTCACATAAACCATTAGCTTCAAAGCAATTTTCAAGTGATCGAATGATCAATACGAAACATTTCGAGTCTACATCAAATGAATGTCTCACATAAATCATGTAAGATGTTACCAGGCGATTATCACATGATCATCTTTTGACTTTCGTCAAGAATATAAGATGAACTTGGTTAAAGCGAAAGCTTACCAACACATATTTCGAGAAATATGTAAGCGAGTTAAACTCAGCTTGAAATATCAAATGTGTATAATCGAAGTCTATATAGCTATAAGACTTTTGTCTCAAATAGGAGATATAGTAGATAGACTTTTGAGTGATAGATGAGTTCAAGTCTCCACATACCTTTTGTTAATGAATTTCCACAAGATCCCCTTAGGAATTCTTCGTCTTCAATCGATCAACGCCGTGAAGTTTAATGCTTAACTACACTTTCTATCCTAATCCGAGACTTAGATATAAGTAGATTAGAAATAAAGACTTATAGTTTTGGAAACTAAACTCGACAACAAGCTTGAGATAACAACGCTTGCGAGTTCAACCGAGCAGTGCTCTAACAAATATCATATAAATAAGTAGTAGAATAACAAAATGGTGAAGAATCACTAGTAACAAAAATCAGGAGATTTCCAAAAGCAATAACAGATAAACGTATTATTCTTCTCTCGATCCATCTTTTTATTTTATGTTTTTATGTTCTATGATGATATAACAGTGTATAAATATGCTAGAAAAATGTTGTTTGTTTGATTTTTCATATGTGCAATTGAAGTTTCTTTTATGATCCTAGAGTGCAGATAGCATATACCGTGGCTATTGTATACATTTTATGTGATTCTTTACATATTCATCAAACGCGGTTCATCAAAATATCAAAACACCTATGAGGGTGCAAAATACATAAACTATATTAATTTTTATGTTTATCTAATATTTTAACAGTATAGATTGCTCATACCGTGGTTGTTATAAAGTAGTGGTTTTTATTTATGGATGAAAAATTATAAGAAACTGGTTGGGAGTCTCGCGACGAACTGAGCTACTACTCCCTTCTGAATAGCAACACTCAACCCATGAGAAAGAGAACCACCAACTTTGTTGTTTATGTCATGGCTTGTCAAGCAGTTTTTAAGCCTTTTCAAAATTACAACAACATCGTCACTAAATTCACCAATAGTGGTAAAAGCAAAAATGTTAAAACCATAGTCGTGGGCCAAGCATTTATATGTTTCGTTTTTATACATGTGATGGAATAGTACATGGAGAAAAATGCCTGCCGATTTTTTTCACATGATTAATCATACCTCATTGTATGTTTCGCCTATACAAATGTTACTTGTTTGAGTTTTGAGACATGCAGTGGAAGTTTCTTATAGGATCATAGAGTGCAGATACCATATACTATTTTTATTTTTGTATGCATATGAAATATTTTAGCAGTAAGGTTGGCTATGAAGTAGTTAATACGTTTATTATTGTATCTTCATCAGTGCATATACCATATACTAGACATCTAGTTTAGGTTGGTATTAATATTATACATTTATGTCTTATTTTGATAATTAGAATAGTTTTGAGACTTATACCTGTGTGATTTTTTAGAAGTGCGTATTGGCTATACTACAGTGATTATACACAGTAGAGATGCAAAACTATTCTGAGTATTATACCTATATGATTTTTTATAAAGCGCATATTGAATATACTGTAGTGATTTTATATATATATTTCCAGAAGTGAAGATTCGGCTATATTGATTCTACACCGCTGAGATGCAAAAAGAAATAATTTATTTTCATATGTGATTTTAAGAAGTGCATCTTGAGTATACTGTAATGATAAGGTAAAAAACTTTAGTGCATCATTTTTGCATTGGTTTTTCCTTAGTGCATTATTTCTGCACTGTGGTTTTTCAAGAATATGTAGTTTCGTTCTATGGCTTTCCGAAGTACATAGTTTTCTGCACGTCGTCTTCTGGAGTGGACTATATCGTTATTTTTATCATTTGTCGTGGTTTACCTCGTCACTCGGATTCAAACTGTCTCCTTTTATATTTGTTAAGAAGGGAAATTCTTGTATTTAATTGTGCATATATACAAAAATGAAGATATGGAAATCTTTACTCTGTAACTTATTCTTGTCAAATTTATTCTAATCAAGAAACCAGATTTATAATATTGAAAGATAGAGTGTAGTTAGGCTGCACTGATTAATTACAAAACGAAGTAGTGCTATTACAGAGACCCTGCTACGGAAATGATGCAAAGATAAGATTATGGAGGTTTCCAGCCAGAATTGCATATCAAGAGTCCATGATAGTGCAAATCATAGTTCACAAGTAATTGACATTCCTCATGGCCTCGTGATTAGGATATTTAATTCTCCATGTAAGGAAGAAACCTAGCGCATGATATGGACAAAAATAACCTGTAGTACAACCAAAACCTCCCTATAATAATCAATCTTCATTTAATATTCAAATATAAAACTCTTTACAATATACAATTTTCCCCAAACACGCACCTCAAGTAAAAGGTCCCAATCCATAATCTACCTACATATACATAATCAAGAGAACCCCAGTCTTTCAAAAAAATCTAACCTTAGTGTTTTCTTTTTACAGTAATTAAGTATCATTGGAACGAATTCTTCAAATACTTGAGCATAGCTAAAATGCATTATTAACATAAACGAGTGTAGTTAAAATGCACCGTGACATTTTTTATGCAATAACTTTTCATTGTACATTTATGCTATCAAACAAGACAAGTAGGAATCTAATAAATTATCTAAAGTTTTCAGGTATTTTATTCTAAATCACAAATGTTAGTACAAATAAATAAGATAAAACAAAATTCAGGAAAATCTTTTATAGTGCAAAGATTCTTCTAGTTTGTCTTTAGAATTAGCAGCAACTAAAGCTTGGTTCATATGGAAAGAAAGGTGTGATAGAATTTTTTCAAATAAATCTAGTACTAGTATTAGTTTGTCGATCCAAATTCAGAGATATATTCAGTTTTGGACCCCCTATGGGATGACTGATCTACCTACTGCAAATATGATCACTCCAAGTACAGTTAAGCCTTTGCCTAATAGAGGATGGGGGAGACCTTTAGGCTGTACTTCTAAGATCAATGTGGATGCGACATGGATATCAAGTGTTACTAATACAGGGTATGAGTTGATTTTTAGGACTGCAACAGGTTTTGAAGGAGCGAGAGGAGGTCACTGTAAGGCTTCTTCAGCTGAAGAGGCGGAAGCACTAGCTGTTTTCGAAGGCGCGAAATGGGCGAGAGAAAGATCTTTATCAAATTTCTCTCTTGAAGGGGACTGTAAAAAAGTGATGGATTGTTTGACTGGATATGAAACTTCAATCTCGTGGCAGGTTCAAAGGTTATTAGAGGAGGTAAAAAGAATGATGGCGGAGGTTACACAAATTTTGGGCTTCCAGTTCATTCATCGAACTGGTAACAATTCAGCGGATCTTCTCGCAAAGGAGGCTAGGCTGTATAGCTTTTTTCAACAAACGTAGGTGTAAATTCCAGAAATGATTAGGCGATCTTTATAATCTACATAAAAAGATTTGGAATACAACAGTATTGCCCTCTACTTCTGCCAACATCTGGAAAATAACAAGAGAAGCTTGTGCAACTGATGAAAATCTGACTAAAAAGAGCTTCAATATGGTCTCTAGATGCTATATTTGCCAAACTGATAGTGACTCTATGAACCATATCTTATGGAACTGCAATTTCAACAAGTGTCTATGGAGCTGGCTGGGATGTATTTTTTATTTTATCAATCCACTTTCATTTGAAGATGTTTTAAAGAGCAGCAAAACTTCTAGTCCTATGGTAAAAGAGTTATGGTCTATTTGCTCTTATACTCTCATTGTTGAATTGTGGTTCTTAAGAAACATCATCTGTTTTGAGAATGACAAACCAAATCTTAAAAGGATAAAACACAAAATCATGAGAACTGTTCAGGATTTTAAGAGAAGAATGAAAGGTATGTTGTGGGGAGCTGATATTGAAATCCAAATCTTGAATTTCTTTCAGATTCATTACTCTAAACTAAACACCATAAGAATTATTGAAACTTTCTTTTATATCCCTAATATGGATGAGACTCTTTTATGTTGCGATGGTGCTTCAAGGGGAAATCCAGGTCGGGCTGGATATGGTTTTTTAGTTAGAATCCATACAGGTTCTTTTATATATGCTGAATCAGTTGGTTTGGGGATTCTTTCAAATTACATTGTTGAATTTATTTCAAGCATTATTGCTCTGGAATGGGCATTGAATAATCAGAAATTCAAGGTAATTTTGCAGACTGATTCTAAAGCTTGTGTTGTTGCTTTGATGAACAATAAGATACCTTGGTTTCTGGTAGGTAGATGGCAGAGAGTTGTTGCTGGTCTTCATTCCATTTGTTACAAACATGTTTATAGAGAGGTGAATTTCTCAGCAGACCATTTTGCTAAGAGGGGAGTGTACCTTCCTAAAGGTCATGTCCAGAGATATATTGAAATACATACTTCTCTTACTCATATGGAATTCCTTGACCAACCTAACTATATGTTTGCTTAACTTTCTTTTTATTGTTTAGCTTTAGTTTAGATATTTGTTTCTCCTTTTTATAATGGGCCTTGTTTGGTCTTGTATTTCTGCTATTTGATCTTTAATAAAAAAGTTTTTTTTTTAAATAAAAAATAAAATAAGAGATCTTTGTTAATTGAATAGTTTAATGAAATATCTTCCATTTCTATTTCTGAAACATCTTGTAATCTTAAAAACTTGGTTATTTAATTGAATGAATGTTTCTGTTTCTAAAAAAAAAAGTGCAAGGTTATGTAGCGTTTATACACTACACCAAATTTAGTGTTTAGTAACAGCCAGCTTCAGTTGCAAAGAGGTGTTGCAACAGTTTGAATCTGTTAAGAAAGTCGATGTTGCAATTTTTCGCAACTGCGCCTAAGCCGTTGCGAAATTTTGGTTGCAAGAGTTTCAAACTGTTGCAACCTAAAAATGACGCAACAGTTTGAAATAGTTGCGAAAGTTTATGGTCGCAACAGTTTCAATCAGTTACAAAATCTGGAACCAGTTTTTTTAAAGAACGGACAATTTTATCCGAACCGGCTATAATAGTTCCGATACGAAGTTTGCAACAAAATCTAGCAGTTACGAAATTTTTGTAACATCAAAAAATATAGTGTCAGGTCTATTTGGCCTGGTCAAAATTAGTTTTCTTGCAAAACAGTATCTACTGTCTAAACAGAGTTTTGCTGCAGGTTTCTCAGTAAAACACATCATTCAAGTAACAATTTCTACACCACACCATTTGTGTAGATTGAACATAGAGAGGAGAACTTAGATAAGCAAGCGTACAAGGATTTTCTTTGCAGTTTATAAAGAATGAGAAAGGATGTAACTAAGCAAACATAAGACTCATTTCCTAAGTTGTTCAATTTTCAACTAATGACAAGTAACAACAAAAAAGCAGAACATGTAAGTAACATTAACAATGCTCTTCTCATATTCTACATCCTCAACTTTATCCAGAAAATCTAACTCAGAATATGTGATACCCAAGAGAACCTTCACAATGAAATCCCATTTATGAGATACAATCCATGACAGCTAATATTACGAAGATAAAAAGTTCAAAATATGACATACCAGTGAGCAGTGAGTTTTTCCTAGTTCATTCTCGGACCTTGGGTCACTGTATAAACATCAAAAAGTAAGACGTAAGTTCTTCAATAGAGATACATATACGTTGGATGAGATTAACATTGATAATTCAACTAACTGAATTGTGTCACACCCAAAAAGTTACAATTTCATAATAACCAAATACAAAGTAACAAGTAATGTTACAAGGTAAAAACTGTCACAACGGGAAGTTTCATGATTTGAACAGTAAGCAGAGTAACCAAATTATTCACCATGATCCTCATACTACGTAGTAAACCTGTTGGAACTAGTTGTCTTACGCTGACCATAATTCTAGTAGTCATGCTCAAGATAGTACAAAGGAGCCACTCAGTGTCCACTGGTTTTGTGTTGGAAGCCTAGACATCTACCATTTTTTTTCTTCGAAAAGGCACATCCAACATATAATCAAACCTCGTCCTATACAAGAATGGTTAAACCAAGAACATGTTTAACAGATACGAAACATCAACTGCAGTTCACATCTCTATTACAGAAAAGACTATTAAAGGAAAATAGGAAACTCAAGTACACAAGGAATGAAATCATAAGACATACCAGTGAGAAGTGAGTTTTTCCTTGTTCATTCTCTAACCTTGGGTCATTGTTTAACCATCAAATGAAAGACATAATTTCTTCAGTAGAGATAAGGAGTTGTGTTTAATGACTCCTAAAATCAATTTCAGAATGGTAAAGAAGAATTGTACCTGCACAAGTTGATGCTGATCCCACAACAGTTCACTTCTCACTCAGCAAAAATCAACATTCAGCACAATACCTCGCAAGTAGATAGAAGATCAGATTCCATAAACATAAACTTAATAATATAAGTGCAAGCAAGTGGAGTACTTACCAGAGATTGATATTTCCCCGGGTGGCTACTAGTGCTTCAATTGACTTTAAATGAAGCCCCCTGCAGAATCACATACAATAGAAAGACCACCCACATATACATATATACAACAAATAGAAACAAGGCAATAAAAAGTAGATATAATTCATAAACCGTTTCTGTTCACATACATATATCAAAAAGATCAGTTGTTTCTAGGTGTAGTTAAATACTTCTTATTCGCAACTGCATATAAGTTTTCCTTAAGCACAATAGGATAAGACTCTTCCTCATGCACAAATGCATAAGAGTATGCATATTAGTGAGTTCAGCATACATACAAAAGTGTGAACAGAAGCAAAAAACAAAAAAAAAAAGTAAAGCCATGTGTTAGCTAGACATTTATATAAGTGATGCAAGATGGTTGAGATATCCATGAAGAACTTCATATCTTATCTCCAAAAAAGTAGTGAATTCATCTTAATCATATGTGACGGTGAACTTCTTTGGATGAACCACAAAACCTCCAACTCCAATATCTCCAAAGGTCGGTGCGAACGTGTTAGCTTTCACGGTTTTTTCATCTTGCAAGAGAATGTCGTCAAGCAACACCTTCAAATGAGTAACAGGTACAGGTGAGCCATGAGCCATAAGTGCTGAAACACCAGTACAAACTTTACCAGTTGCAATTATATCATCATCTATGTTCAGCAATGAACACTGCTGCTGCGGCATATCACCAACTGCTGATCGAGCTGGTGATATGGCATGACTAGGTGAACTTGTGTGAGTATATGGTGGTATGACATGACTAGGTGAGCTTGTGTGAGCAACTTAACCTGGTTGAGGTGAACCATCATGACCTTGTTCACAGTTCTCACCACGTGAAGTGCTACACATGTTTGAGCCAACAACTGACGGCATTGAAGCTTGAATATCCTTCACTGTGTAGCATAATGTTTTTAAGCCTTCAATAAGAACTTCCATCTTGCCACCTAAGTCTTACACCTTCCTGGTAATAACTCCATCTTTAGACTTGAGTTCAGCTAATTTAGCACGAGCAGGAGCAGAGAGTTCAACTTGCATACGAGAAACAGGACCTGCAGCACGAACACATCCTCTTGAATACTTCCCAAACAACTTAGTCACTGCACAAGTTTCTTCTACCGGAGTACCTGCATCGAGTTTTTCCTTGATGCCTTCTAGCATATGAGTAAGTTGTTCCTGTAGTGTTGAGCATATATAATAATCACTTGCTTATAATACTGATCACTAACTAGTATACATATAGTTAAAAAAGACTACATATAATTGAAATGAATCTGAATCACATAGTATGGTTGTGCACTAGGTAAAATTACCCCACCCTCCTGTGAATGAGCTTTAATCCACACATCAGAGGTAGTAATTTGTACTTCAGGGTTCGCAATCACATGCATTTACAAATACAATGAGTATGAATCAATCATTGCCCACAACAGTTTCAGGTATGAGGTAAGTTGCATCATTGAAATGAAAGACCTACCAGTTCAGCTCTCACTAAACAATGAGGCTTGCGGCCGGAGGTATGAGAGTAGTCATATAGTTCTCTTTTCCTCTTATTGGCAGCTCTTTTTTGTTGGACTGAGTCATCTTTCTCATTTTCACAGAATTTTATCCAGTCCTCTGATTTGACACCTGGAGGAGTATTCGTAATCGCAATCCTTTTTTCATGAGTATCATATATATCATAATAGTCGATTCGCAGCTCAGACTTGAATCTCCTCCACGGATCAGACATCCCCTTCAACATAATGGGCTTGGAAGTCCCAGGTAAATCAAATGATCTCTGAAAATACAGAGGTAATCGGTGGGTTCCTAAATGTGTAATCCTTCAAATAAAGTAACTAAGAAGTAGAGCAAAAAGCATTTCATGAGGTAAAATTTGTACCTTAAGTTCAGTCCAAACATCTTCCTTGTACTTATCAGGCACTTTCCTCCAGGTTTTGTACGAAATAGGAACATGGGTACGAACCAATGCGCCCTTCCTGTGGCCTCCTTTTGTTGCATTGGCAGAAATTGGTAGTCCATATTCATCGACCTCCACTGCTGCTTCCATAATAACCTGTAAAATACCAAATATATAAGATTAAGATCGTGTAGGTGAAAACAAAGCTAAAAAGGAACATCAATAGAACATAACCATCCACATAAGAAAACAGAGAAAACTTCTCAAATAAATACAAAGTATTAAAATAGTGCAAGTCATCAAACCAAACAATTCAGAAAAAGAGCGCATTCACAAATCCTTTAAACTACAGAATCAACACAAATAAGATTTTTTAAACTTTCATTATCAGTCAGAGCTGAATGATAAACTGTGGGAAATTCAAGCTTATCTACTGCGGGCGTTAACTTCTGAGATGAATGCAACACCACATACCATCTCTGTGGAGAAAAAGATCCATTGAGTAGAACACTTGGGTTGCTTCAGATGCGAGGATAAACGGCTCATCAACCACTCTGTTGATACTTTTCAGCTTAGACAAGTTAACCTTTATCACATTTGAGTTTGCATCAACTCGGCACCCATTACTTTTATCTTCAACTCTGACCCAATCACAATAGAATACTATTTCTTCAAATTCCAAGTAATTTAATTTGATGATCTCTTTAATGACTCCATAATAGGTAATTTCATCTTCTTTGTAATTTTTGTCCGTCGACTTAGCTTTATGACTTGTAATAGCTTTCATCGACACACCAATGTTTTGTGATACCCGCTTCACATCACAATCTTGTGGGGAGAAAGTAAAGCCATTGACTTGGTATTTTGCATATGATTGTGCTTTGAAGAGAGGTCCTTGCACGAGTCGCCAAAGAACTGAATCAGTTTCATTGGCTTCTAACAACTGTAAAAGAACATGTTCAATTTAGTTGCATAACCAAAAAAACAATTGATTTTAATACAAACCAATCCTGAAAACCTAACACATTACCTCGCCGCGCAACCATAAATGAAAAGTCTTTGTGGTCTGGTTGGACGAATGATTTCTCTGACTATGAGACTTGGCATGGTCAACATAGGAATCATAATTCCTACAATCATATAAAAATTCAAGCAATATTAGATCAATAACCTCAATTATCAACAGCAACTCATCGTGTAAAACTAATACTTTTACCTTTGCAGTCATCGATTCCTACATACTTAGAAAGTATCCATTTGCGAGCTTGTTCAAACTGCACTTTATTTATAGTAATGTCCTTGGCATTACTTAAAGGCATCTCATCACCAAACTCGCCAGCATCATCCAGAAAGGCCTGTCGAGTATGTTTACGAGTACCATCACTATCTTTTGATATGTCCTCCATACAATATAAGCTAGCTTCTCGCTGCGTATAGCCTCTTTCAATGCACCCGTCAATGTATCTTTTGTTGCGCACCAATCCTTTGAAACCTTTCATTAACCGGAAGAAATCAGTGACAAAACTTAATTAGCTCTAGTAATGCAGTTAATTAATACCAATTGAACAAGTTATAAATCAGAAAGCCTGATCATGTGTGGCTCATAAAAATTCTAAAACAGCAAAGTGTTTCTCAGTACAAGTTATATATATATATATATATATGTGTGTAAAACTTGAAAAGTCATTAACAATATAAAAGTTAGTCTCTTATATGTTCCTCAGTACAAGTTTAAATGGGACATCTTTCGCTGAATATCAATGCACATCGAATGTGGCAGTACCGAAACACTTGGAAACCTAGCATGTATTGATTCGATTCACTGTTCAAAATCTACACAGATTATGTATTTTTGCACATGTCAATGCTAGCTATGCTCTTAGCTTATGTATTCACAGCAGAACATGGACTACCCCTATAATAACAAAACAAACGATAAGAAAAACATGATATTTCTAACTAACAAAGTAAGTTGCGGTAGTTACCTCTCAAAGGGGTACATCCACCTAAATCTGACAGGACCGGAGATTAGTGCTTTATCCGCTAGATGCACCATCAGGTGAATGCTAATTACAAAAAATTATGGAGGAAAATGTTTTTCCAGTACACACATTGCTTCCACTAGACTTGCCTTTGCTTTTAAAAGATGTTCTCTGTTAATGACCTTCGCACACATGACTTTGAAGAAGATACTTATCCGGTGAAGTGCAACTCGTAGATCTTTAGGTAGGAAGGTCGCGACATGAACCAGCAAAGGAAATAGATGTTGCATTAGAACACGGTAATCATGAGACTTGAGGTTCTTTATCTCCGGAGGATTGATGCTGACGTTGTTTCGAAGATTGGAAGAGAAATTTGAAGGGACCTTTAAGTTCTTCAAAATAGTACAAAAAGTAACTTTCTCATTTTTCGTCATTGCAAAACTACCCTCTGCCATTGATGTCTTACCAGTCACTTCATCTGTGTGCAGCCATAACTTCTTTTTAATCCCCATAGCCTCCAAATCTTTACGCGCATTAGCACTATCTTTTGACTTACTACTCCCCATTACAGTATTTATAATATGTTCAGTTATATTCTTCTCCGTGTGCATAACATCTTTGCAATGCCGAATAGAGTTTGAACCCCAATTCGGTAAATCATTTAGGATTGATCTTCTTGAAAACAACTGGTAGTCAGATACCTCTTCTTTTTCATCAGCACCATGTTCAGATCCTCTTTTATGTTTTTTTGCTGGTTGTTTTCCTTTCCCTCGTTTGCATTTCAGATTATGTACCATCTCTTGAACCTGCAACCCTGTCAGTGGCCATGGAGTTGCACCGCGTTCTACCCCACCAGCAAAATTCAATCTATCATCTCTATACTTGTGTTTTGCTGGTGGCATCTACGGTGTCCCATGTAACAGATCTTCTTACTGAACGGCAGCCAATCAGCAACTGTCTTGTCTCCACAAGTCGGACACGCATAATACCCATGATTCACGCATCCAGATAAAGTACCCAAAGCTCGAAAATCATGGATAGACCATAACAGTCGCGCTTTCATCAGAAATTCAGTCTTAGTGGAGGAGTCGTATGTTATTACACCTTCATTCCATAAAAGTTTCAGTTCATCTATCAATGTCTCTAAATACACATCAATATCTTTACCCGGTGCTCTTGGGACATATATCAACAGTGCCAACATTGAGAATTCCCGCAACATACAGTAAGAAGGAGCAAGGTTGTAAGGCTGGAGAATTACCTGCTAACAACTATAATTCAGACCGAAACATCCATTAGGGTTGAAGCCATCCGTTGCTATCCCAAGTGTAACATTCCGTGGCTCCTTAGAGAACTCTGGAGAAAATTTATCCGCACACCGCCAAGATGCAGAATCAACTGGATGTCGCATCACATTCATATATGACTGCGCTTTAGAATGCCAATATATTGCCTTTGTTATCCATGGAGTACTGTAAAACCTTCTCAGCCTTTCAACAATTGGAAAATGCCTTAAAGTCTTTTGTGCAACTTGGGTCAGTTTCCTCTCATCATTGAAAACTTTTATATATCTAGGTTCTTCACAAATAGGACACTTCAACAATAGACTTTTATCATTCCAATACAAGACACAGTCATTTACACACGCATCATATGTTATATAATCCATCCCTAGTTCTTGAATCATCTTTTTAACTTCAGCAAACTTACACGGCAAAGTATTTCCTTCAGGGAGCAACTCTTTCATCAATTCCAAGACTGCAGTAGCACCGTTGTCTGAGATTCCATATTGGGTCTTTATGTTAGTCAGCATCATAGCAACGTAAAGGGATGTTTTTCCTTCAGGACATAGATTGTACAAAGGTTGTCTTGCACGCTCATGTAGAAATCGTCTTCTCTTACTCCTGCTAGTTCCAGCATTCTCATCAACTCTATCTCCAACATTCACATCTACACATTCTCCAACATTCTGATTTGCACCTTCTGTTGCAGCATTAACTGAAGGGCCGACAACAGGGTCCGCTGAAGGATCAACTACATGTTCAAAATTTTCAGTTGCATCTCCTACGTTGGCATCTACACCTTTTGTTAAATTATTACCCCTATGTGCTTGCTGCGCTTCAACCACAAAACTTTCACCATGAAAACGCCACATTTTATATGATGATATAATCCCATGTTTGAACAAATGGTACGAAATCTCACCAAGTGGCAGCGAGCCTTTACCATTGTTACAGCGTTTACAAGGACATGAAAACATAGTACTCTGACCACCATTATTCTTGACAAACTCTATAAATGACCTTACTCCTTGTATACTCTTCAGACTTACGAGGACAATCCATCCACCTCTTGTCAATACTAGACGACATATTACCCTTCAAAATACAGACTTTAAAAGATTAAATGAAGAAGTCTTAGTGGTCCAGGGTTGCCGAAACCCTGTCAGTTAACGACGCTACTCCCATCTTATAGAAGAGAGTATAAGCTAAAAGTAGCTTATGTAAAACCATTAGGACTATAGAACCACCATATACTTGGTTATTGACTACAAGATAGCAAGGATACACTTAACTGAACCATTAAAGCATATGGTAAATGTACAGAACTGAAGTAAAGACAGAGAGAGAGGGTTCTTGCAGTTTCCAAAATCTTTTTATTTTTTAGTTTCTATGTGATTTTTTTATATTGAAAATAATTCAAAATCCAAAATAAACAAACACCCAAATCTTAAAAACCTTAACATAGAACATTCATTTCATATCTAATTTCAGTTACCTAATACTATCAGCAATACTCTTCCTTACTATACTATCATCATACTTATTTCACAAGCACTTCTATCATAACCTTACAAAGCAATTAAAGATATGATTTTATATTACAATTAACAGCACCACAGTAAAGAAAGATACTTGATTATCTTGATACCCTAGTTCTATGTGATTTTTTTTATTTTGAAAAAAAAATCAAAATTGAAAATAAACAAATACCCAGATTAAAGCAGCTTAACATTAAACCAAAACCATCATTCAACCTCTGATTTCATTTATCAAACCCTCAAATCTAACAGACAAAGCAACTTACCTAATATTGATATCAAAAACCCTAAATTTTAATTTTGCAGATGACAAGAAAAAATTAGAAGAAACCTTACCTAAGATTATCACGATTAATTGCGGTTGAAGATTAATTATCCCAACTGCAGCAGTACAAGTGAAATAAGTTAGACCTAACAATCGAAAAATAAAGATTAAAATCAGACCTAACAATTACAGATGAAGTTATTTCGGTTGATGTACTTACACGGTGAGTTTTGTGAGATTTTATTGTTGTATTGAGGTTGAGTTTTCTTCTCACTCAATTTCTAGATCTAGTTCACAGAGGGAGGAAAGAGAGGGCGAGAAAGAGAGATAGATAAAGAGAAAAGAAGTGGTGGAGAATGCGTCGTACAAGAAAAGAGGGGGAAACTTAGGAAATATCCCGCCCAAGTGGGGTATAAACATCGAAAGGCAATTTCTATTTGGGTGGAAAAATTTTGGAAGTGGGGGATGGCATGGTGACGACTCGCACGCGTACAACTCAAAAAAATTGTGAATCGTAACTAACTCAAACAGTTACGAGTTTTGTAATTGAAGTGAACTGTTGCAAAATTTTCGCAACTGAAAGTTCTCAACAGAAGCAATGCAGTTGCGAATTCTAGTTACTAATCCTTGAATTTGGTGTAGTGATATATTGTGATTTTATATTAAATTAACAAACAAAATTAAAAGATGTAAAGTAAACGAGCACAACGTGCTATGTCGAGCAACAAATACAGACCTCAGATGTCATGAGCCTTATGCGAATACTTTCTATCAGCAAATCTCAGGGTAAATAAAAAATGCTCTCTTTCATAGTATGTCAAAAATACTCTTTGCTAGTTATTTTTTCCCCGGACTTATAAAAATTGACTGAAAGGATGCCGCTTTTTTACATAAAAACTCTCTACTTCGAAAAGGTTATGCTCGAAGCTGGTATACAGGGCAGTCTACATAATATATAAACAAAAGAATATAAGCTATGGTCCGGGGTTCTGGAACCGTGTACAATGATGGTTCATGGTGGCTCAGTAGTCTTTCAACCCATAACCATAGTTGGTGTTCAATAACAATCAAGACTTAAACCATGATTCACAAACACAAATTAATTTACTAAACAGTTTTCTTAGAAGTTTTTATGACATTTAAACCATTGCCAAACATATCTGTGAAAATAGTTTATGAGCATCTGCATAATTCAGAACTGGCTAGGTATGTGTACCTAGTATGCATACCTATGGGCAATCGACAAACTCAGGCTCTTGTGGTACGTGTACCAGGTATGTGCACCCTTAGCCATTTGGAAACTCGGATCCCAGGGGTACGTGTACTGGGTATGCATAACTTCCCCACAACTAAGAACCATGGGGTATGCGTATTGGGTATGCATACCTATCCCATTTTGGAACTCATATCACAAGGCTACGCGTACCGGGTATGTGCACGTACTCTGTGTCAACAATTCAATATGTTCTGCAAACTCTATTTAAACAATTTGAGATATTCCCAACGACCATAAATAATAAATATCATTGCTTGGAAATTTTCCAAATGATCAAATTGAAACAAAAATAGTTCATACACAATAAATTGTTCTTAATCAAGATTGTTAAGGATTTTCGAACATCCATTGTTTGAATCATATTTCGAGAGATTTATAAAGACATGTGTGACTCATAATTTGTTCCTTGTAATTTTAAATCTACTAAAACCATACTACATTTTATCATAAGATAGAATGGTAAATGACGTGAGTAAATAGAATGCTTCAGTCTTCACATACCTCTTTGTCGATGCAATTCTCTAAATGTCTTCGTTTGTTCTCCAATATTCAACCTTCGAGGATTGTTTAGTGATGTTTGATACTCAACTACCATATTCTAATTCTAATCCGAGACTTGGATTTAGTATACTAGAAATCAAGATATAGTTGTTTTATGCACCTAACATTGACAATAAGCTTGAGATAGCAAAACTTACGAGTTCTACCGTGCAATGCTCTAACAGTACCCCTGGAGTAGCAACATATCATTAACTCGATGCTCTATCAATATTGTAGATATGTAATCTTAGCCTCAAACTTAAGAATCCTACATCTCATTCTTTACTCTCTCAATCACCCCAACTTGAAGATTTTATCAATGAAATGCAAGTTCTCTCTTTAATGTCTCTTTACTTATGTTCTTAGCTTAGTAATGAGTTTGATTCCTCTTGGGTGCACTATTATATTTCTAACAACTACATGTTTCGTACTTCCGAGAGGTATAGGAGATCAACACAATATGAAATTTGAGCCACACCTTCCTCCAGTTCTACGAAAGTTTGGAATTTGAAATTTTCTAAAGCCAAAGCCACCCCTACTAATGATTCTCAAGTTGTTTGTGAGTTTGTGAAGGAATATATTTTCTCTAGACATGGTACACCATGAGTGGTTATCAGTGATAGAAGCTCGCACTTCAAGAAATCCTTCCATGCTCTCCTCAAGAAGTACAACATTATACACAAGATTGGTACGTCGTATCACCCACAAACTAGTGGGCAAGCTGAAATTTCAAATTGTGAGATTAATTCTATCCTTGAGAAAACCGTTAATACTACACAGAAGTATTGGAGTTATATACTCAACGATGCACTTTTGGCGTATAGAACAACAAATAAGACACTGATTGGTATGTCTCCATATCGATTGGTTTATGGAAAAGCTTGCCATCTCCCAGTTTAACTTGAGCATAAGGCATTATGGTCGGTAAATATGTGCAACATGGAGAATGATAAAGCGGGGAAACATAGGCAACTACAAATCAATGAGCTATAGGAGATGCGTAATGATGCTTACGATAGTTCTCGTATATACAAGGAAAAAACTAAGCTTTTCCATGACAAGATGATTTCTCGGAAGAATTTTGTTGTGGGACAGAAAGTTCTTTATTTCATTCTCGTCTTAAGTGATTTCCTGGTAAGCTAAGGTCCAGATGGATTGGACCATATGTTGTTACTAATGTTTATTCTCATGGTGCAGTTGATATCACTAGTCTTAGAGATGGGACTACTTATAAGGTCAACGGCCATAGATTGAAGCCATACTACAAAAACATCGCTTATGTGAATGTGGATGAGATAGAGCTTCGCGATTTTCTCCCTCTGGAGGATTAATAAGGAGAATGCCAACTCGGGCTGACGACTTTAAACCAAACGCTTAATGGGAGGCAACCCATAGATTTTGTATCTTAAACCCTTTTATTTTTTGTTTTTATTGTTTTCATATCATATTTGCATCCCCGTGTTTAATTTTATTGAGTCCGGAATCTATCTTAGAAGAGAATTATGACGAATACTTTTTCGTCAGAAAAATTCAGACTGCGTGTAGTTCAGTCCAGAGACCATAACTGTCAGAAAGTTTATCAAAACATTGTTCCCTTTTAACACTATGTAGAAAACACGTTTATGAACAACTTTTGTGAAATGGATTTTTTCCAAATTCCTTACCAATTTGTACAGTTTTTGCGTTTTATCTTCTGTTACGTCAGAATTTTCGGTTTTACACATTGAGGACAATGTGAAGTTTAAGTGTGGGGGAGTATTTTGCATATATATTTTTCATTTTTTTGTACATATTTGCATGAAAAGCACCAACTTGTAGTTAGTTTAGAGTCACATAGTATACATGTCGCTAAGATTACATCGAAATTCTCACAAGAGTGACTGAACTTAAAGATGACAAAGAACAGGATCGGGTTTCTTTCTTGTTTGAGAGTTAAAGTTGGATTTAACAATGCCAGTGGAAAATGAGGTGCAAAATGAATTCGGTATTAGAATTTTGATCCCCTATAGTGGAGACTACCTATTGTTACATCATGTGAGGCACCAGACCAGATTTCTTTATAAATGACTAAAGAGCTTTCTTGAGTGTGTGTCACCGTACGTTAATTCCGGGTAGAATGGTGAGATACCCAACCTCCCACCAATATAATCACTACTTTGATATCTTGAATTTTATTTTATCAATCATGATGGTGACATCGAATTGCTAACTTACATACCACTTGTAATCTTGTTCGCAGTTAGCACCATCCACTTTATCTCTCTCTACACCAACATGCCCATAGAAACACATCGTCATCAACAAGATGAGCGACATCAAAATCTACAAGGAAAGTTGAAGACGTTTAAGGTTTACAGGCAACGGTACAGAATTGAGCAGATTTCAGATTCAAGTAAAGCAACAAGACAAGGAGCAGAATTTCTACATGTTGAAGACTTATGTACAAGAGCGAGAATTATCAAGATGAGAGTTCAAGAAGTTTATGATATCAAGACATACGAGTTGTGAAGAATCAAGCGCTAAAGTACTTACACCATGGCCTTTGTACTTACATTTTTATTTTATCTTTATTTGTATTGTTTTCTCTTGTTTTCAAAAAAAAAAAGTGAAAAAAACGAATAAATAAATTGGGACATGGTTATCATTATGCTAGGTCCCTTATCAAAAAAAAAAAAAAAAAAAAATCTTGTTAGGTTCATTATTAATTTTGTTTTGTTTTCATTTTGTGTATTTGTGTATTTTTCTTGTCTCAATAAAGAAAAAAGAAAAAGAAAAAAGAGACAAGAAAAATGTGTTGTATCATATTTTGGTTTGTTTTTAGGTTTGTTCTTTCAATAAAGCCAATGGAAAGAAGGAATATCCATAATGAAGTTTCAAGCATCAAGGATTTGAAGAAAAAGAGTTACATTGTGAAGATTCTACGAAGTTCAAGAGTTATCATCAAGAGTTGAAGACTGAAGACGATGATGAAGACAAAGTTTGAAGACCAAAGACGTTTCTATGGATGTTGTGAGAGTGGTGCTAACTGCACATCGAACGGATAAAGAGGTAAGTAAGCATATTCCCACCTTCGCTAAGAGGTTGATTTCCTTTCGTAGAGATCGTCAGACAAATGGGTTTTTCAAAACAATAAAAGATGTGGGTTTTCAAAACAATTCAGAGGGTTTTGCCTTCCTACTATTCAACATGTCGCAGGATTCTCTCTTTATTCCTACCTGGACACATGTGTGACCCATAAAAAAATTGTTTATTATTGAGAGAAACTTCATAAAACCCTTTCTGGTGAGGCAGAGTCGAGACTTTCGATCACTCTCGAACCTGGATTCTTTCGAGAAGGGATGGTTATTTCTCTCTCAACTTTTAAGGACGAGATTGTGTTCATATATATGTCTAACTTCTTATGACTAGTGTGCAGAATTTTTATGTCTTCTTAGCGCGTTGGATGATATCATTTCGGGAGAACTAGTAAGTTGGAAAAGTAGGTTTTGTGGGTATATCTCTAGTAAGCCATCATGAGACTATAACTCGTCCACTAGGGACACCTAGGGGTTTAAAGGCTTGTTGCGCATGCTAAGTGCAACTGTAACTTCGACGACAATGAGTTGTTGTATTTTAGATAGTTTGCTCGAGGACTAGCAAAAGCCAAGTGTGGGAGAATTTGTTAAGTGCATCTTTTGCATATATTTAGTGCCGAATCCATGCTAGTAATTGCTTAGTTTCTTACAAATTATTGTATATTACGTTTGTTTTTCTCTATTTGTGTTTTATTAGGTGAATCATCCAAAAGAAGCGAATTGTCTCTTAATTGTGCAAACAAAAGAAGTTAGCTACAAGTGGAGAAAGGACAAAGACCATGGAGCTCGCTCGAATCTAGGAGTGCTTGCTATCATCTTGAAGATGGCAAAAAGACGAAGCAAACGGCGAAAGAATGGAATCATTCTGACATCGTATGAAGATTTTATGGGCGTTTGAAGCAAGTCAAAGTTGCGAAAGGTGTCAAAGCACAGAATTACTAAAGACACCCATTGTTTTACTATGGGCAGCCCATGTCACTATTCAGAGCAGCTGTATTTAGGCATCCTTACTTCTGTTAAAAACTGCCACCTTCTTCCTCTTCAGCTTTCACGTGAAAATGAAGACCGTTGATCCGGACATTGATGGTGAAGATGAGCTCGAGTAACTCAGACGATAATGGTTAATTGGCAGTCGCAGCTGTTCTAAGGCTGTGATGATCATGGTGATCGACGGTAACAGAGAATGAAAGAAGAGTTTTCCGAGAGAGGAGTTTCAACTGATGTTTAGGGCAGCAATGACGAGAAGCTGATGGAATGGCAGTGATAATGGTGAGTTGGAGCTTGACAGTGGCATTGCTGACAGTTCAAAGAGAATGGTGATGGAGTTTTCAAGAAGATGGTGATCGGTGAAGCTCAGTTAGTTGAATGGAGCTGTGATACTCGAGATTGATCACGGAGCTGGTGTTGCTGTTATTCCGGGATAATGAATGATGGTAGACGAGATTGGTGCTGGGATTGAAGCTTGAGCTTGACTGTTATAATAGTTCAAGGAAGAGAACAGAGTTGTGGCGATGGAATAATGGAGTTGGTTAGTAGCAAAGAAGAAACAATGGTGCTCTGTGGTTGTAGCGGTGAGGCGATGAATACTAGAAGAGAATACTGGTGATTGAACTCAAGCTTGGCAATGGTATACTAAGATCGGAAGGAAGACGAAGTGGTGTAAGAAGATGGTGATAATGCGCTGTTGGTTGCCGTTGTTGAATTGGTAATGAGAAGCTGAGGAATCCAGAAGAAAAGGAAATTCTCGGAGGGCCTGGTATACGTGAGTTACGGCCAAAAGGAAGAAAAGTCAGGGAGTTTAAAACCTCACGGCAACCAGACTGTCCGCGATTCTTCCGAGCGATAATAAAAAGTCAGGGGAAAAATATTCTCACGGCGACTTGTTGGTCCGTGATTCTGGCGGGATGAAGTTAAAAATCCAGGGAAAAAAATATTTCACGGAGTGTACTGTGTCCGAGGAAGTGAAGAGAATTCAGAGAAAAATATAACTTACGGCTAGGTGAGTGGCAGTGGTTCTATCGATAGGAAAAGAGGAATGTAATGTCAGTCATCCGAGACTGACAGTGAAACGAGTTTATGGGCTGGACTTCACCAGTTTTGTAAACAAGTCCAATAGCTGTTTGAGTTGGTTTTGACGCGCCCAAACCTTGGACGTGAACTCTCTTTGGACTTTTGGTGTGTTTTTTTGGAAAGTCTTGGCGACTATTTGACCGGGTTTACGTAAGGGCACATCTACACTTTGGATATATCTATATAAGAGATATTTCTTCTATATTTTAATCTTTTATCAAGCCATTGGAGAGACGAACTCAAGAGAAGAAAAGCTAGGGTTTTGGAGCGAATCATCACCGTAACTATTTCTTATGCTTTTATCATATGTATCTCATGGGTTTCATTAGTACCATGAGTAGCTAAATTTCTTAGTGATTGGGGATGAACTCTAAGTTTTAGACATGATTTGAATTGTTATATAAATCTATTTTGAAGTTCTTCACATGATTTTTGATTGTTTATACTAATTAGAATACTTATAATTGATTGACAGATTGTTTAGGTGGCCAACTGAATTAATTTATTGATTCAATCAAATGCTAGTATTGAGTTAGGAGATAAGTAATAGTCGAATAATTCATACAAAAGTAGAAAACACAAGAACTTGCAGAGGTATTCTGTGTAGCGATTATGTGTATAAACAACACTAGAAAGTGGACCTTGAGTTAAGAGTCTAACTACTAGGATCAATCTATAATTCACAAAAGATAAAGCATTCAGACAAATTACACCTTGAGTGAGCTACTACTAGGTGGTTTAGACGAATAGAATATGGTATTGGAGAGCTTTCGTACCCAGTGATATAAGAAATTTAGGGGATAGCACTGAGCTAGCTGTTATTCCACGGTTGGTAATAATCTGTGATTAATTGTATTAATGGATGAATATAATAACTTGATGAAGGTTTAGTAATGATGAAGGATTCCCTGATCATATTTCTCTCCATTGCTTGCAACTTAATTATTTTAATTTCTTTGATTTTACTTTGAATCTAAAACAAAATCCCCTCATTGTGACATTTTTGACAACTAAAACTCTCTACTCTTCGTGGGAACGAACTTGACTTCCATTATATTATTTTTAATTGAATGGAAATAAGATATTAATTTGATTGCACCTATGACACGCATCAAATGTACTTTCCAACCTACTCGTTGAGTGAAATTTCTTAAATGGGTCGGAATTAATTTTTTCTTTGTCGTGTAAAGCTTATTTATGAATAATTGGATCATTGCTAGTTATGAGGGTGTACTTCCCATTTTTATATTATCATACCACGTGAATGTGGTATTCGTCGGTAATTTAGGAAACTCTCACAAGCAGAGATTTCCATCTGAGGAAAGAGCTTCATTGATGATGAGAAACAATTAAGGTGTTCTCGGGCCTTCCCTCGATCGTTTTACGTCTTGAACTTCAGAGAGGTGTAATCCTCTGAAATTGGTAGTTGGCTACTTCTATAAAGTACAGAGGATCCACTGAATCATAAATATCATCATTTATCACGCAATAATTTGCTTATGAAAACTTGGCGATCGCGTCATCCGAAATTCAGCATGAGAGACTTTGGTTCGTTATAGCCTTCCCATCACTAGCTTTGCTTGAGGGGACGAATCTCAGTGAAATCCCACCTTGGAACTATTCTTGCAATTGCTTCATCAGTTTGAACATCTCCTGTTGTTGCTGAACATGACTCTCGAGTTTATTATGCATGTCTTGTGGACTAGGGCGAGTTAACACCCTCATTTATTGTTTTCTTTCCCTATATGGACGTTGCCTCTAGTTCTGACATCGGCATCCCCTGTAATACGAGCATAGTGACCACAATGCACGTTTGAAACTCTTTCTAACTACCTTCGCTCCATTCATGACTTCAAATATCTTTATGGCTTTGTAGGACCTGTCGTTACCGCAATTGAGTATTCAAAGAAATTTTTGTTTTCAGACCAATCATTTGGTGCATAAAAAGAAAGCTTGGATACTTTGAGGCCTACCATTAGAATACAAAAAGGGACATTTTGAAATAAAATCAGAAACCTTTTATTAAATTATTTTTATTAGTAACTAATTTTTCTCTAATTAATTAATGTTAGTTTGGTTGTTTACCAGTAAAAAATCGTGTTAGATGTGAAATTAACTAGTATTCGGTAATCATCAAGATAAAAACAAATTTGAAAAAACTTGACCTTTTTTAAGAATATAAAACCAGAATAGGTAGACGTTCATGCTATTGTAGGCCGATTCTGCGTTAATGTTCCCCATTCACAAAGAACTTTAAGAATCAATAGACATTTATTTATCTATGGTACGGATATAACATTCAACGAATGTGGATTTTATTTATAAACCGACTGTGACATTTATTTATATAATATTTGATTGTAACAATCTATATATGTGGATGTTTACTATAAACTAAATGTGTTAGAGCACTGCTCGGTCGAACTCGCAAGTTTTGCTATCTCAAGCTTGTTGTAAATGTTAGTAGCAAAAAACTGTAGCTTGATTTCTAGTCTACTAAAGTCAAGTTTCAGATTAGGATCAGATTATGGTAGTTGAGTATCAAACATCATTGGATAACCCTAAAAGATTTAAATCTTGAATATGATTTAAGTAATAGTCGTTCACATACTTGACAAACTTAGTTAAGAACAATTTACTATTTATAAACTATTTTTGATTCAAGTTAATTTATTTGAAAATACCCCATGCAATGATGTTCATCATTTATGGCTATTGAGAAAATTTTAAATTGATTAAAGAAAGTTTATAAAACCACTGAATTTTGGATACATGTGTTGATGGTAAAAACGATTCGTTAGTTTTTTGAGGAAAATTGGAGAGTCGTGCGATTTGAGACTCCTCAATTAAGAAAATTGCCTAAACCTTTAACAGATGCACTGCACGGGAGTGATTTGAGTTTGAGAGATTGATCTGTATGACTCCGGCCTAAACCAAGAGAACGGTCGTTCCAGAGTCAATTCAGTCACTAAGAGGGATGAGGGTTGATCTGAAGAAGGGAAGCCGAGAATTGTGTGAGATCAATGATGATTTATGGATTGTGGAAACTTCTGCAAATTTAATGGATTTTCGGTAAATCCTAATCAAATTGATTGATTTCTTTCAATTAAGTTCGACTGAGGTTCGTTGAGTTAAGTTGAGTTATCAAATCATAGGCCGATGAACCTATTTATATTGCAGAAGTAGTTAACACATTGATCTCCAGTAAGTGTGACGGTTGCAGAGGAGTGAAAAAGAGAAGTGGGAAATCATGGTTGAACCAGCTTCACATTGCGCGAGAGACCTAATTGATTGTCCACTCATTATTTTGCTAATTCCTTTAATTTCTAGCATGACTTACTCACAAATCTCATCGTGGATGTACTGTTACATCGGGTTTGTTGTAGGCCGATAGACCAAAACCCTGGTAAATAACCCCCCATGGGACATGATTGATGTCTTATGTACGTAGAGTCTACATGGTAGATGTGTATTTAATTGGTCAATTATTGACTTGGATAAACCGTGATTCTTAGCCTTGATGAGTCGAGCATAACTGTCGAATATGATATGCTCTGTGACTCATGGGTTGAGCATAACGTGTCTGTTGGGATATCAATAATGCATAGACGTCGAATCTGATGAATTGTGATATATCATTGTAACGGCTGAGGCATCAATGATACTCTGATATTTTGGATTGATAAATCTTGGTCTAATGAGGTTGCTCAATCATGAACCTATTCTTATATGTCGAGTATTTGATAGGAAACTGCTGAGTTATTATAGAACACCCAATCCACCATGTCATGAGTTATCGAGTGACAAAGTAGGAATTAGAGTATTAGTAAGTATTAGACTCGACGTCCGTCCAATGAAATATTGGATGGTCGCCCAAGTGGATGGTCGTCAAATATCATGTTGCTTCTTGGACAATTGAGCAACAAAAATATTGGTAGGGAACCAAACATTAAATATTAATTAAAATATTGATAGCTGGATCAATATAAAAATTATTGATACTCAGACTTAATCAAATTTGTTATCGAGTCTGAAAACCTAATTTTAGGAAACCCTGGATCCATGAGATGGAGGACTGTTCAGGGTAGTGGAGGGACCGGCTATGCAATGTACGGAAGATTTTCCAACTGATGGAAAGAGGATTGGAGGATTGTCCAAAATACGGATAAGGAATGTGGGACCGGCTGGCCATGGTGGTGCACGGTCCACCATGTCGACGACCGTCCATTCCTGAAAATTTTGGTATTTTTGTCTGACGTTTTTGCAACATTTTGTATATTTAGGAAAGTTTGATCTTTACTGAAACTTTCAATTTTGCTTGAGTGAGCAAGTGGGGTTTTGCTCAAAAGTCCAATATTCTAGAATATTGATATTGTAATGTTTATTGGTGAAAAAAAATCCCAATGATTGTGGGACCAATTGATTTGTAGGCTTTTTGAGATTTGAGCGATATTTGACAAAATATGGAGAACCGATGGTTCGCTCGAATGTGGGAGTCAAGGATTATGAAATAATAATAATATAAAATAAAAGAAACAGAGAGGTGTGGGACCGGCGCTATGGCATAGATGGCCGGCCGGTGGGACCAGTCCCATGCCTCTATTTTTATTTTCTTTTTCCTATTTTGCATAGCTCTTCATATCCTCATTCGTCCATATTATTGGGTGCTCGTTTGTTCATTATTACTAAGTAAAAGAAACAGAGAGGTCTGAGACCGGCCGGTCCCGTGCCTTTTTTTTTCCTTTTCCTATTTTGCATAGCTCTCCATATCTTCATTCGTCCATATTTTTGGGTGCTCGTTCGTGCATTATTACTAAGTACACCCGCACTATTTTCTCGGGCTTACTCGGTGGTGACCCATATGCCCGAAAGATAAATATTTATTACTAATCCATGGAATTCAGTTGAGAAAATCCGTCAATTGAAGTAATAAAATATTATGATGAAAATAGAATATTATCTAGGAACTCAATTGGAGGATGCTGCACTAGAAATAATTAATTTATGGCTCTAACTAGCAGTCAATCTGTCCAAGAGCATTTGATTTATTTGAGAGTCGAGGTATGAGATGTAGAGGCGTCATACCCGTTTTGAACATTTATTAGCATAGTCAGGGAATATTTGTGACATCTTGAAAACATTATTGCTCTATACTAGTAGTTCATTCATCTAGGAGTCGTCCAATCATTCTCGATTTATATAGAAGTGCATACTAGAATTTCTCAGTATAAATGATGAAATATGCAGAATATTGGAAGCTCAGCAGAGAGACTTTAATAGTTACATATTCATGCATGCTCTGAAGAGGCTACACAATCAATAAGAGATCATACTGGCATGAGATTTCATGCCGTTTGAAGCTAGGCAAGAAACTAACAAATACTATGATTTTACAATATTAGCCTTCATCAAAAATCCACCATCAACAACAGGACAATACGCGTACCATCGTCATCTGAGTTCCGAAATAGAGGTAAGTACGCGTACCCTGTACGTATACCTCAAGGGCCCGAGTTCATCAATTTCCTAAAGGTACACATACCTAGTACGCGTATGTTGGCCATCTGAATTCATGAACTGGTCCATAAGTACGCGTACCTTTGCATACTTGTCCATTACAAACTTAACAGATGCATTCAGACTATTTTCTAAAACACGTTTGGCATTTCTATGACTCTCATAAGCACCTCCGAAATATCTTGATTAGTAAAACACCTTATGTATGTGCATCATAATTCAATTCTTAAGTATTTAAATGAACACAACTTTGCTTATAAGTTAGAAAGGCATATTTTCCAAGAACTATCGTTGCACACGGTTCCAGTACCCTGGACCATAGTATATATTCTTCTATGTTATTTCAAGAAAAACTTCTTAACTCCTAACAAGAGTTTCATCTAAACAAAGAAAATGTTTGTTTGAATATCAAGTTATATTAATTAGCTTGAATTTTAAGCAACCTGGTCTTGAAAAATCTATAAATAGACAGACTCAAACAACAAAGAAATTTAATCTCTTGTACTTTTGTGTCATAGTTGTTTGCTAGATTCGTCATCTATGAACCTAGGTTTCCTCTGAGATTCATAATTAGGTTTACAACTTAAAGACTTCACTTAGGGATTCGTGAAGCCGGGTCCGATTATATTTTACCTTAATAGTTCTTGTATCCTCATTTTGTTTATTATGTTATCAAAGTTTTAGTAGTCTCTTTCGGGAACAAGAGAGATAAAAAATCCCAAACTTCTTTTCGTCTAAGACTTTGTGATTCCTTAAGATAGGTATCCAAATTCTTCTTAATTGATCGACTTAAGATTCTTATTGAGAGGTGGTTAATTATCCAGGCTTCTCATATAACTGAGTGTATGTGTTCCAAATTCGTGAGGTTTGTTATGTTTGCTATTGCAAACAGATTTCCAAGCATGGATCCAACGATCTAAAGGGACATCAAATAGACTTATCTGTTAGGGGCAGATTGGTATTGAAAATCTCCACTTAGGCCGAAACAACTCTTATGATGTAAAGGGAACCAGCTAAGTGAATCAATTGCGTAAAGATATAAGGAGCACGACTGCAACTGAATTGCGTGAAGGGTGAATTCGGTCTCAATTACATTCTATTCCGAAGTCTGATAGTAGATTAGTGTCTGTATCGGCTTAATATTGTTCGGTGTTCAAATCTGGACATGGTCACGGGGTTTTTATGCAGTTGTAGTTTTCCTCGTTAACAAAACTCATGGTGTCTTGTGTTCTCCTTTCCGCATTATATTGTTTATCTTTATAATATGAATAACACCAGTAGTACATAATCAATTCTAGTAGATAATCCCTTCTTAATTGTGATCAATTACGAGACTCGTTCTTATAGAATTCGTATCTTGAAAGATAGATAACAAGTTTCATACTTGGAAGAATTCAAATTAAATTATTTGGATACGACTAGATTGATCTTGGTTATCGATTTTTGAGATCGTCCAAGTGTTATTTTGTACAATCAGTTTCACAGACTTTGTTGTCTTGACGTTCTGATTGTGAAGAGGTAAAGATACAAACTCTATATACATATTGTTCAACGATCATTACGTTGTTCTACTTGCAATTGTATCAGGTCTTATTCATACCGGTTGCCAAACAAAAAATTGGTGGTGTACTTGGTATCCTCTCCTTCTCGGATTGTAATAGTCGACATATTTAGAGGTTTATATTGGCCGATTGTAGTCTGTAAAACATGCAGAAAAATTGGGCATTTTCTTTAACCAGAATCGATCTATATGAATGTCCATAATGACAGATTCTGGGTTGAGCTCGGGGAACGTGTATGTGCATATTAGTCGAGTGTTTAGAATCGGCTAATGTGGATATTCATATCATTCGATTCTTGATAAATTCAAGGGAAAAAACAACGAAATTTCTAAAAATTTCAAGGGTATAATGCGTTTCTTACCCATTAAAGATTGCCAATTAAAAAAACCTCCCTTAGAGATTCGAGATTAACACATCCTCCTATCTTTAAGTTATCTATTTAGATTGCAAATGAATTTCACGTAAACCGTGTATGGATGGCATACTTCTGGGTAACTGGAAAAAAATGATATACCTCTCAAACTATCCAGAAAGAGAGCCTAGTGATTTCCTTTCATGAGGTTAAGTCTATGGTGTTCTAATCTAGCATCTAGATTGACAGCTAAATCCTATATGGAACAACGAAAAGTAGATGCGCTGATTGGAAGGACGAAAAGTAGAATTAGGTTGCGCTGAGTGGAACATCGCAACCATCTCAGCCGTCAGATCAAAAATAAATCAATGTTCACTGAACCATTTTGCGAAAAGGTGATTTTGGCTGCGCTGAACTATTCAGCGAAACTATCTCGTTACTAGTTCACATGCGAGCTGGGTTGCACGGACACGGACGTGGTAACGCGGACATGAAACGACACTGACGCAGACACGATCAAATACTGAAAATACTAGGACGCGGACACGTATATATAAATATAAAATATTATAGAGGTACGCAAGTATAAATTTCATGTCCAAAAAAATAAATAATATGTAAATGTTAAGAAAATCTAAACTAGGATGCGACTAATCTTAGTAATTATTGAATGCAATAATGTAAACCTGACTAAATTCAAATATATACAAACAATACCAAAAAAGCAGCGCTGGTGCGTCATACGCGGACACTCCATCAAATCCTGCGCGTCCGTGCATCCCAGCATATCTAGAGAGAGAAATAGTGTTAACAAATAGATAAAATTTCTTTTTAATATGCAACGTTTTTTTGGCTAATCTAGCAGCCAAATCTAGCCAATAAGACTTACACCATGTTTATTTGCATCTGATCCGCGATCTGGATCTGAGTCAACCCCTAACTCGTTGCGAACCAGATGTCAGTACGTTTCTTTTCCATTTTGAATCAGATCTGACTCGACCTCATACCTAGCCCATGATTTGGACCCGTTTGAATTAGGTAACAACATATTCCGGACTCGTAAGACCAAACCACAGACTCATATATTTTTGAGTCAGTCGAGTTAGATCTGACTCAAATCAGGTGATTTCAATCAGATCCAGACCACTTAGATCCACATGAGTGAGGAGTAAACGTTAGTGTGAGTGCGTGACCCCGAAAGAAACTCTACCTTAGCTGTAGGATTTGCTATATCGTATGAGATACGGTAAACCTCCAATCCCTTTGGTTCATGTGCCCAGTTCCTTTTTTCCCTCCAAAATTGGCATAACTTCCTGGTTTTCCCTCTAAATCTACGACATTGTTCTCCAAGATTTTGCAGAGAGAGAGAGAGAGAGAGAGGAGGGTTTTAGATTGAGACTGCTGGTCTAGGATTTCATTCCTTTCTCGCTCTAGTTCACTGAACTTAATCACCGTGGGTAAGTTCTTCCTCTCTTTCTGGGAATTTATTTTTTAGACTCTTTTAGATTTATGAGTATATATAATAAGATTGTGTTCATATTCATTGTATTTGTTCAAGTTTATTCCTCTTTTTAGTTTGAATCGTGGTAGAAGTTTGATATTGCTATTCCGTTTCCTAGGGTTCCCAATTGAAGGGGTTCGGTAGGGTTTGAAACCCTTAATATTGGGTGATAGTTAAAAAGGAACACATTTTGTTCCGTATTATCTGATTCAGTTGGCTTTGGAACGCATAAAATTGATTTTTGGATACTCGTGGATTCTTGGATTAGTGACTTATACCAGTTAGCACTTAGTATTTCATTTCTGTTTTCTGTTGGATAATGAGGATACAATATTTTTCTATACAGGATGGCAACTCAAGAAGAAATTTATTCTCAGCTTGATATCTCTATAGAGGTATGCTTTAATATACCTTCATTGCCTATTTTTGACATAATTGCATCGAAAAATCCCCAGGAGGTTGATGTTTCAATTGTTGTTTTACAGGAAAAAGATAAGCTTGTTGCAGATGTGATACATTATGTTCTCTTTAAAAACCACCAGAGTTCTGGTTGTCCTATTAAAAGAGAGGAACTTACTTCCATTATAACTAAAACTTATCGCCAGAGAGCACTCCCTGCGCTCGTAATTAATGAGGCTAGAGAAAAGCTTTCAAGCATTTTCGGATATGAATTGAAGGAGCTTCAGCGTGCTCGTCCTTTATCTGCGAATCAGAACCGGTCTACACAGCAAAGTAAGATTGTCAAATTTACTTTTCTCTGAATGAAGATTCCACAATGTGATTGGTGGGGGTTTCTCCCAGCTCAATATCCATGTGACTGATCAAGGCTACCTAAGAACCTCATATGCACATGTTTGACCTTGGTGGTCAGTGGCACAATTGCAATGGCTTTCGTTATTTCAGAACTCTTATTATGACTTTACTAATCTTTACAATGCAACTGATCCAGGTCAAGCAGATGTAAAATCATATGTTCTTATAAGTAAGCTACCTCCCGAGGTGTTTCAGAAGTATGTCGAGGATAAGGGAAACATGCATGTGACTGGTTTTACTTTTATAGCTATTAGTATTGTTCATCTTGCTGGGGGTCAAATATCTGAAAGTATGCTATCTGATGTTTGAGTAATTTCATAATTGATATCTCATAGGACAATTTTCCAGAGCAAACTTCAGGTGCTGCATTGTACCCATAGGTAGTAATATAAGAATGACCTCATTGAAGATGCTAAGCATGGACATGTTAGTCATTCAAACAGTATCCAGGTCTTTTAATGAGAATGAGCATGTTCCCTCGGTACATGTTGTTTGATTATCTGAATTTTGCATCATGATCCCCTGAGACTGAACTCCTAACCAGCTACTGGCATGCTCATTGGATTTCAGGTCAGCCATATCTGGTTTCCATCAAAAAATGACATAATTTGCTCCTAGATGGTTATGATCATCATATGAAGATTAGCTTCTGTCTATACTTTCTAGATCTGACTGGCATCCTTGTAGTTGCAAGAGTACACTTCTCTGTTTAGTGCCACTATGTCTAGACTGTAGATTCAGCCTTTTGACCATTCTATGTGGTGAATCCCAGATTTTGTGACATTTGTATACTGGAATTATGGAAACTGCAGAAAATTTGTGGCAGCATTTGAAGCGTCTGGGACTCTTCGAAACAGATCAAATGCACCCAGTCCTTGGAGATGTCAAGCAGGCATTAGAGTCGCTTGTTCAACGGAGGTTTGAGCATATCCAAGTATTGTTAGTAGAAAAACGAATTTTACCAGATGGGATGATGAATTTCTAAAATAAAATCCGATGCACTCGCTATGGTTAACATTTTGCAGGTATTTGCAAAAGAACAAAGTTAACGGCCCAGAAGGAAATATTTTGGTATATGAACTTGCAGAGAGAGCATTAGACAAAGCTAATTTTATTTTGGTTAATGCAAGGATGAAAGAATACATATCACAGGTTTGCTTTTCATAGGATAATTTTATTTTTTTTCCTCAAAATAGATAGGTTCAACTCAGAACTAGATATACTAGCTTCGAGGAAAAGAGAGGCCCGGCACAAATTCTGACTATGGTTAGGACTTGCTGCCCAAAACACACATAATCTTGCTAATTTTGAATTTTATTTACTGACAAACACGGCATGAACAGATCAACAGAGTTTGTAACTTCCTTGCTTTCTTGTAACTTCTGTGCAAAATAGTAATCTTGTGAACAATTTTGTTTGAGCGGCAGAATGCGAATAAAGAAGTTCAAACTGGTGAAGATGACGAGGAGCAAGAGGAGGATGACTGATGTGCATCGCCAAGTATAGTTGTACATAAACGAAACTACACTTGTTTCTAAGTGACTTTTGCTTTCGATTATTTTTACTCAATATGTACGAGTTTGTCTTATAGATTGTAGTTTGAACTGAAGTTCTTGCTTCGTCCTTTTTTGGGGTCACACATGTGTCAAAGTCTTTTTGGGTTGGTGATAAGAATTTCTAAATAGATGATTTCTTTTTCTTTCTTTGAGTGCATGTATCTCTGGGTACCGACTACAAGCAGTCACTTCTGCTCAAAATCAAAATTCTTGGGGGAAATGATAAGTCTTCCCACATAATACTACCTGCCCCACAAAAAGTTTTTAGGCAATATTAGAAAAATGAAAGATTCATTTTCTGAGGGACTGAAAGAGTATGGTTTTAATGAAGCAGAAAAAGAAATTTAAACTGGATATAGATAGAGTTGTTAAATACACATTGTCACACCAGATCACATTATTTCAAAACCTTCTCAAGTTGTTTGTATTTCAGCACACAATCAAATGAAGTTTATCTATGTCAATCAGTTTGATACTCTATGTCAATCAATTGTGACAAAAGAAACCATGGTTATTATGAAAAACAAATGAGTTAGAATCAGACTGCATTTGCTACACTGCAATCCCAAGGCCAAAACCCATTACATCTGGATCAATTTGGTCTAAGGACTTCCTTGGCAATAACAAAATGTTGTGAATGAACAACAGATAATCTAGCAAATCAAATAAGTGAATGGATAAATGGTGAAATCACCTTCTAAATCGAAGATCCAGACCTAAATCTGTGCAAATGCGCGCAGCCAAATAGTTTTAGTTTTCATTCATTTTCAGATAATCGAACAAAGGGTTTTCTTACAGATTAAATACCAATGATTAACCCTACTAAACATACAATGGATGGACAACATGTGTCGCCTATCTAACGGACATAGCTTCACCAATAGCTAACAACTGAAAATACTAAAGGCACCTAACTAAATACTTAGAGAAGCCACTGAGTTACATGTCACACTGTGACATTGCCTCCCCCAAAACACCATCCTTGTCCTCAAGGATAAATTTCGGGTATTGAGCTTTTATGTCAGACAGGTCCTCCCATGTAGCATTTTCAGGAGATGAATTAGACCATTGGAGTAGTATTTGTTGCACCAACCTGCGGCCCTGAAGGATGGTTCTGGTGCGAAGTATCTTCCCAGGTAACATTAGAATCTGACCTTCATGATCAACCACTGGGAAATATGGAGATGGAGTGTGTCTGAGGCCAATGTGTTTCTTCAATTGAGAAACATGAAAGACTGGATGAATATGCGCATGAGAGGGCAGTTGCAACTTGTAAGCTACGTTACCAACTTTCTCAACAACTGGGAAAGGACCATAGAATTTAGCAGAGAGCTTAAAGTTCTTCCTGAGAGACTCAGAGGCTTGGCGATATGGTTGTAGCTTAAGATATACCATATATCCCACTTCAAAGCTTCTATCTTTGCGTGACTTGTCAGCATAGAGTTTCATTCTCTCTTGAGATAAGTGAAGTGATTCTTTGAGAAGGTCTAGTAGAGAATCCCTATCTTTCAGATAAGTTTCAACATCTTCTACTAAAGTGGTTGCAGTGGTAGGGAAAGCTAAATGAGGAGGAACATACCCGTAGAGTGCTTGAAATGGAGACATTTTCATATTAGTGTGAAAGCTTGAATTGTACCACCATTCTGCCAAATCTAGCCATTGGCTCCATTTGCCAGGTTTATGACCTGTTAAGCATCTCAAATAAGTTTCCAAGCAGCCATTCACCCTTTCAGTTTGGCCATTTGTTTGAGGGTGATATGTTGTGCTTAAATTAAGGCTTGTACCCAAAGCTCTAAAAAATTCCTTCCAAAAATTGCTGGTGAAGACCTTGTCCCTATCTGAGACAATTGATGATGGCAATCCATGCAATTTGAACATTTGAGAGAGAAATTCCTGAGCAACTTAGGCTGTTGTGTATGGATGTTGGAGAGCCAAGAAATGTGCATACTTGGTTAGTCTGTCAACAATGACAAGGATGACACTCTTCTTGTTGCTGACAGGTAGGCCTTCAATGAAATCCATTGTAATATGTTACCATGGTTGATCAAGAACAGGGAGAGGTTGAAGTAGTCCTGCAGCATTGGTGGTGTCACTTTTGTTTCTTTAGAAAATATCACAATTAGAGACAAAAAAACACAATATCTTTATGCATTCTTTTCCAATAGAAGTGGCTTCTTGCTCTCACAGAAGTGGCTTGAATGCCAGAATGCCCTCCAATGGCTGAAACAATAGAGAAGATAAGAGTGTTTGTATCACATTACTCCCAGTTCCAATGTAAAGTTTGTGTTTATACCTTAAAACTCATTCCTTATAGGTAAAGTGTGGAATACTAAGAGGATTGAGGAGAAGTGAAGAAATAATATCTTGAGCTTGAGTGTCATTTGCATAATTACTTGTAACCCCAGCAACCCAATTTGGTGTTGATAATGACAAGGAATTACAAGAAACAGCATCCAATGGTCTTCTGGATAGAGCATCTGCAACCACATTGTAAGCTCCTTTCTTATACTGAATATTATAGTCAAAGCCAAGTGGTTTGATCAACCATTTCTGTTGGAATGAAGTGGTAAGTTTCTGCTCCATGAAGTATTTTAGGCTTTGGTGATCTGTCTTAATTGTGAATTTGTTTCCTTGCAGATATTGTCTCCACCTTTGAACAGCCATGACTATAGCAAGAAATTCCTTTTCATAAGTAGACAAAGCTGAAGCTCTTGGACCCAAAGGTTTCCTATAGTAAGCAATTGGTCTTCCCTCTTGTAATAAAACTGCACCAATGCAAGAATCACTAGCATCACTTTGAACCACAAATTGCTTAGTGAAATCAGGAAGTGCCAAGACAGGAGTGTTGCTCATTGCAGTCTTGAGGTTCTCAAAGGCAGTAGTAGCAGCATTGCTCCAATGGAATGCATTCTTCTTAAGTAGATGAGTGAGAGGTTTGCTGATGGAGTTGTATCTGTGAACAAATTTCCTGTAATAACCTGTGAGGCCAAGAAACCCTCTGAGATCTTTAATAGACTTGGGAAGTGGCCAGTTCTTCATGCATTCAATCTTGGAAGAATCAACACTGACTCCTTCAGCTGTGGTGATGTGACCCAAATAGTCTAGAGAAGATTGTCCAAAGATGCATTTAGACATCTTAGAAAATAGTTGGTGTTGTTTGAGGAAGGAGAAGACAATCTTAAGATGTTCCAAATGTTCCTCCATGTTGTGGCTGTAAATAAGGATATCATCAAAGAAAACTAAGACAAATTTCCTCAAGAATGGCTTGAAAATATGATTCATCAAATCCTGAAATGTTGTAGGTGCATTTGTAAGGCCAAATGGCATCACTTTAAACTCATAGTGACCCTGATGAGTTCTAAATACTGTTTTGAAGATGTCCAAGTCATGAATTCTGATTTGATGATAACCAGCCCTGAGATCTATCTTGGAGAAAATAGCATATCCACACAGCTCATCCAATAATTCATCTACAATAGGAATTGGGAATTTATCCTTGATGGCGATGCTATTTAGATTCCTATAGTCTACACAAAACCTCCAAGTGTTATCTTTCTTTTTGACCAAAAGAATTGGAGAGGCAAATGGACTATGACTTGGCTGAATAATACCAGAATGGAGCATCTCTGTCACTATTTTTTCTACTGCATATTTTTAAATATAGGGACATTTGTAAGCTCCGAGATTAACAGGTGTTGAATTTGGTTGAAGAGTAATTTTGTGGTCTAAATTTCTCTTTGGAGGTAACTCAGTAGGTTCCGGAAAGATATCTTGAAATTTGTTGAGTAAAGGAAGTAGGATAACAGGTGTTGGTGGTGCAGGAGAAGAAGAAATAGAAAATAAAGTACCCACCAATCCATGTGAAGTAGCAGAATTTTTTTTTTGTGATGGCTGCACTACTCATTTGAAGTAAGGATACTTTTGGAACAACACCTTGTAAAGTAATTTTCTGATTGTTGAGCTTGAAAGACACACAGAGCTTTGAAAAGTTAAACACTACATTACCTAAAGTTTTGAGCCAATCTGCACCAAGGAAAATGTTACATCCTCCTAGTGGTAGAGTTCTCAAGTTCTCCTTAAACTGATTCCCTTGCATACTCCATTGTAAGTTAGAACAAATGCCAGTGCTGACTGTTCTGTCCCCATTAGCCACAGTGACCATCATTGGTTTGGTTGCTTCAATGTTGTAGTTCAAGGAGTTGGCCAAATCAGAATCAATAAAGATGGTGGTGCTCCCAGTGTCAATGAGTATAGAAACCTTCGTATTGTTTATTAGACCAGGAATTCTAATTGTCTCTCCAGCTGCATTGCCTGTTAGTGCATGCAGAGAAATCTCAATATCAGATTGCACTGGAGATTCTTGTGCTTCCTCATATACATCTTCCTCCTCTTCAGTGTCTTGAGGTGCAGCAGTCTCCATATGCATCATGTAGACTTTTTGTCTCCCTTTACACAAATGGCCTGGTGTGTAAACAGTGTCACAATTATAGCACAACCCTTGAGCTCTTCTCTTGTCCATTTCCTCCTGAGAGAGTCTTTTGACAACGAGGTTTTGAGGATTGGTCTTTGGTGGAGGTTGAAAGAAGGATTTTGGGGTTGTTGGGAGGGACTTAGGTGATGTAAGAATTCGTTTAGGTGACACTGGTGCAGAGGAGTAGTGTCTGGTGGAGGAAAAAATTGGTGAGAAATACTTAGTGAATAGCTTAGAAGTTGTACTGGTCAAATGTAGCTTTTGCTCTTGTAATCTGGCTAAATTGAAAGCATCAGCCAAAGTTTGGGGATGAAACATTGAGACAGACTTTCCTATTTCATCTTTGAGGCCACTAAGAAAGCTCATAACAAAATATGTTTCAGTGAGAGATGGGTTCATATCAAGCATCAATGCTTTCAGAGATTCAAATTCTTCATAATAATCATCCACTGTGGTGGTTTGGACTAGTTTATTAAAACTTCCCACAAAATTTTCATCCACAGGGTTTTCAAATCTAGCACATATGCTCTTAGCTAAATCAATCCAAGTAATTCTATGCCTATTAACTTGAAAGTTTAAAAACCACTTTTCAGCCTTACCCTCAAGGTAGATTGCAGCTATATCCACCTTTTTGTGTTCTTCAATGTCATGTAATAGAAAGTATTTATCAGCTTTTTGTATCCAGCCACAAGGATTTGCACCATCAAATCTTGGAAAATCGAGCTTTGAAAAACGATTAGGAGGGATGTATTGACGATGATGAGCAAAACTCGGTTCCTCTGTATCATGACCATTAGATCCAGAAGCATCTTCAGTATGTTGTTGATGTTGATTATTGTAAGGTCGACTGAATAATCTCACTAGATTTCGATTGTTCTCCTGTAATGTGCTGTTAAGATTTGTTGCTAGGGAATCAAACTTAGTAGTGAGTTCAGAGGATAGGATATTGAAATCAGCTTGAATCTGAAATTGAGAAGCTTTTAAGTGAGCTACCTCTTCTTCTACAGCTTTAAGAGTCATTGGAAATTTTTTTTGATGGATTCAAACAACTCTGAATACCAATTGTTGTGAATGAATAACAGATAATCTAGCAAATCAAATAAGTGAATGGATAAATGGTGAAATCACCTTCTGAATCGAAGATCCGAACCTAAATCTGTGCAAATGTGTGCAACTAAATAGTTTTAGTTTTCATTCATTTTCAGATAATCGAACAAAGGGTTTTCTTACAGATTAAATACCAATGATTAACCCTACTAAACACACAATGCATGGACAACATGTGTCGCCTATCTAACGGACATAGCTTCACCAATAGCTAGCAACTGAAAATACTAAAGGCACCTAACTAAATACTTAGAGCAGCCACCGAGTTACATGTCACACTGTCACACAAAAATCTATAGAACGAAACAAAAGGCAAAGCCCCAAATTTTGACCTTTCTATACACAAATTCTAAGGACCATTACTTACAAATAACTGCATGAAGATATCAGCAGTATACTAGGTATCACACCCCAGAAACAGTATGTTAGCATACCCATCATTTTCTTTTCCTACTGAAGGAAATCACCTTTCACTCAAAGAAACTGACGCTAAAGATTTGGAAGCCCAGGACCTAGCATTCATTGCTCTTTCCTGCAAGTTGCTTGCCTTGGCAAAAGGTCCCTTAAGTGCATTCAGTACTTGTATAGATGTTAGAAGAGGATGCTCCCAGAAGTTGACTAAGCTTATGTCGTGGATATTGTACTTCATCCAAACACAATGGGCACATGAAAGCAGTGATGGATAACCTAAATATAGCAACCTCAGGATCACAAATGTGGTTGCCAAAGTCAAGTACATCTCCTCTTGAAACAGATTCTTAGGGAATCTTTCCCACGACAATGGGTAGTTAGCATCCTGCGCTGCATCCTCCTGTAGTTTTTCAACATCCGCTGTGTCCACAATTTTCTCCAAAGGTATCTGATCTTGCGATGCAGGCTTAATACCTATAAGACCAAATACATGGATAGTTAGAACCACACAGTTTGAACCATGGAAACAAGTCGTGGAACTATTTCCAAACAGCAAAAAGAAATGTTGTTCATTCCAAACAAATTGTATCCAAAAGAGCGACAACAGTATCGAAAACTAAAGAAAAAACAGGACGTACCAGTAACATCACTGTAGAAAGAGTTAAGCGAACTGATAGTACGAGACCCAGGATAACGAATTCGATGAGTGGAATTAAGGAGGAAAAGGGTCGGCAAACCACGAACTCCGTACCTAGAGAGCGTGCTGTAAAACACATTATGTAACATGTTACAACCAATATATGGATATACTGAGCAAATACAACGCAAAATCACTAATGCTTAGTTATTCTTTCCAAACCTTGGCTTAATAGAAGATTCTTTGACAGCAAAATGGTGGATTGAGGGATACAAGGATGAAAGGTGAGCAAAAGTCAGTCTAAACGTTTTAGAGAAATGACACCGAGATCCATAGAAAAGCAGAGAGACATATTCTTTACTGTTCTGATGAACAAAATTAAGTGCCTTGTGCAATGAAGCCTCATCACCCTGCAAAAACTAAACACGATAAATAACTTGTCGGAACAGTAAACAGTCCATCGACAAGTTTCAGCATCATTTGAGTCATGCCATTTTACAATTCCGTCCATACACACCCACTTTGTGTATAAGATTTACCTAATTAACCGCAGTTATTATCAACTACAAATCATCGCAATGAAATAAGGAAAATCAACTACTGTTTTTTTTTTAATTGAAAACTTTCTTATTCAACTTTCAAAAACACCAAAAACAACACAGTAGATGGGAAACATACCAAAAACAACACAGTAGATGGGAAACATTTTAGAGATATTGTATCTTCATTTGAAACAACAATGCCATCTAAAAGCATGGGCACCATTATAACCAACAAAACACAAAGAGCATACAAATTAACTATGTCAAATCAGGTATACTTTTATCATGAAAGATATCTACTTTGTGCAAAATCACTAGATAGAAAAAATAAATAAAAGTGTTTGCAATAATAAGTCAATTGATTCAAGCTCAATAAAAAAGAGATAATAAATTTGAGCTTTTTTAATAATAATAAATAAAAAAAAATCAGCAAATAATACCTCAGTAAGGACGCAATTTGTTCCTCCAACAGATTCAACATTGAAGGAGGAGTTGACACACACCTCCTCTTCAAAAATCGGGATCGAATCAGTGATAGAAATCACAGGACAAACAGGTGAGGATGAAGAAGACGTAAGGGATTTACCCAACGGTAGGCTCCCAAATGAAAACAACATAAGAATCCATGTAAAGCAATACCTGTTTTTCTTCATTAGGGTTTCACAGGGAGAGGGGAAAGAAAGTCTTAGATAGAGAGGATTTGGAAAAGGGTGGTGGTGGTGTTAGACAGCGCATGTTAGTACGGAGCAGTTGTAGTTAAAGACTGGAGGAAAGGTATTTATTAAATCATGGCTGGCGCCCGACGAAGATGCTACGAAGTACGAAGGAGGAGGAGGGGAGTCAAGGAGATAACACTAGTGTGCTGTAGCTAGTACCGGACAGCATTCACTCGTGCGCTCTTCTTTGTTATTTTGCTGTAGAATGAGATCTGGTACCAACTAACAGTTAATTTTTAATAAATTAAAACGAAAATTCTAAATTTGTGCATGGTAATTGAAGTTCAATTTGTGGAATACAAGCTCTTATTTCCGTGATTTATATGGGTTGATACCAGCTCTATTAGGAGCCGATATCAGTCCATATAGGATAAAATGATCCTGGCGATTTTGACCATTGGATCGATGGACTGGTATCAGTCCCTAGTAGAGTTGGTATCAACTCATATAAATCATGCTTATTTCGGCTATAGGTTTGAGTCTTAAAATTATTTATTTCGGAAGGAATGATGTTAAATCAAACGAAAATGATTAGCGTATCGAAGAAAAGGTACCGCAGTTTACAATGTGTGAGTGGGGTGGTGGGCCCACTCCTGCCCACCCCTATCCCAATGCACAGAACGCAAGGCTTGGACCGTGCAATCCCTCACAGTGTAAAATCCGGTGCGATTTTTCGGTCAACGTAGAATCATTCTAAATCAAAAGTGAGTGACTTGGTTGTGGATGGTGGATGGGTTATTCTTTTTAGAACTCGTAATTTGATGGATAAATGTGACACTAATGTTAATTCTCTTCCACTCATTGTTGGTGGAGAGGATTATAAATTACGGGACTTGGATAGCAAGAGTGTTTTCTCGGTTAAGTCTGCCAAGGATGAAATTAAAATCCCTTATGAATAATAGGCTGTAACAAAACTCTTCTCACGATCTGTTGTGCATCCAACATTAGTCGTGCAGTACTGGAAGATCTGGAGGAAGGAATTTTGTGTAACTAACGATCAGATTATTAAGAAGATGGGTAAGGAAATGCCAACTCGGTTCAGCATATGCAAGAAGGACAGTGAGTCTCTAAGCTATTTTATGGCATTGTAGAGTTGCTGGGAGATTATGGGCATGGACTGCTAGTATTTTTAATCTACATTCAGCTGAAGATATTGTGGCTTTTTATAAAGCTGCAACTGAAAGGAGTGGACTTGTGGATTGTTATTAATTTCACAATTAGCACAAAAATATGGAAATTGCGTAAGAAAGCTTTCTTTGAAGGCGCAAATGTTAATTGGCTTGAATTCTAGGGTAGAGTTTATCAGGTAATACGTGATAATTCTATTAGAATGAAGGATTTCATGTTTAACACTATGGATGATTTCCGCATCATGAATTATTTTAAGGTTAAACATAGAATGTGAAAGAATTCTACGCATGTCGAGATCAGTTGGTCTCCTTCGGAACAAGGTGAGATTAAGATTTTTTGTGATGGTGTTACACGTAGTAATCCTGGCCAGGAGGGTGAAGGTATCAATTTCAGGGATGCTAGCTCAAAGGTGCTCAGTGCTTTATGTGTTGGACTTGGATGGCAGACTAATATTTATGCTGAAGTGAGTGCGGTTATTTATGGCTTGATGCTTGCCAAGAGATGGAATGTTAAGTAGATTTGTGTTCGGTCGGACTCTATGAGTTGCATACAAGCTTTATAACAGGGAGCGTCGCCGTGGGAATTAACTCAGAAGTGGAAGATGGAGCGTGGATTTTATAACAATACATGTTATCTGCACATCTATAGAGGAGTAAATTTTGCCGCAGAAAACTTAGCCAAACGAGCTTGCTTGTTGGCTGAGAATATTATCGAGTTTTTGAAGGTAGGCCAATGTTCCTTTTGTCTGTGGAATATCATGGTAGTGTTTTTCAAGTAGCCTGTGTCAGTTTGGATGGACTTTTGGCTAGCCTTTCTTGCATAGTCTAAGCTTTGTAAAATTTTGTATTTTAATGAAGTTGTTATTGACCAAGTAAAAAAAACTATTAATCCCATCGAATGTGTTGTTAATTATTTATGCAGATGCATTACTAAACTTGTACACATATCGTGATGTAATCACACAACAAAATTTAAGAATCTTCAAGAGTTGTGATTATATATAGGTTAATCGGAATTGGCTTAGTATCCATGGAATCTCTTTTTCTTTGATTAAGAAAAAGAGCAGACTACCAGGAAGGTAGTTACTCGAAAGTTACATTATGGTCAGCAGAGCTGCCTCTAGCACCATGCAAAGACCTATGAGTTTCATACAGAGCAATGTCACTATCTAGTGTTTCTACTAGTTGAAGATAACTTAATAAACATTCCAAATTTGGTCATTTCCAATTAAAAATTCTAAAATGACTAGAATTCGTAGCTATATTAGCTAGGCTGACTGCCCTTATTTTCTAATCTTTAGTGACTTTGATCAGATCTCCAGGACAAAAGAAACTGTCTCAAAATTTTCATCTCTCATCTGGTGGAATCCCAGGTTAAAATCTTTCTTGAACTTCATTACTGTATTCTTTTTTCAATTCCATCAGAGTAGCGTCATCTTTAGCTTTAAAGTCGATGTTGGTTCTTTTCAACTCGTTGTCCCATCTTACTGCTAGTTCTGCTCCATTTCTAGATCTGTTGACTCTAGTGACACGGTCTTTGATGTTCCTTGCTCTCACATATTTTCCTACAAAATACATTGCAATTAAGGCATTGTTCGTATAGAATTAAGAGCTAGCATATCCTTCTATGTTAGGAGGTAACATGGAGCTGATACTGATAGTTATTCTAAATTTCTGTCTATGAGTTCTAACAATCATGTCCGCATTCTCCTGTTCATTTCTCTAGTGGTAGAGATTATTTAGGATGTGGCTTTGATAATGCATAAATCTATAGAAAGAGCAGAGGTGTTGTTTTATCTTGTTGGCAGTAGAAGCAGTCATATGTTGAACTTTCTGGAAGACAAATACATATTTGGATTTCCATGTGAACCGGCATATAATAGCAAATATGGGAATCCAGTTTTTAATATGATTTGAGATTGAAACGAAGAGTTGAGCCATTTAGAGAAGCAGGTAGAATATTGATGACCAAATAGAGTTATCCAGACAGCGGCATCATGGGGTCATGAGATAAGAGTATGAGTTATATCCTCCTTGGAACTTTTATAAAGACTACAGGTGGAGTCAATGTAGCTGAGGATGCTAGTTGTTTTATCATTGGTAGGTAAGATTCCGTGAGCACATTTCCATGCGAATATTTGAATAAAATGTGATGTGTCTAGTCTCTACATTCTTTCCAATAAGGATTATAGGTGCCTTCTTAGTATTTTTCATGACTTTTCCTGTCATATAGAGATTTGACAGTGAACTCTCCGTTATCAGTGAGGCTCCAAACAATCTTATCTTCCTCCTAAATATTGATGATGGTATCTTGAATTGTTTCGCGAACGTCTTTAGGGAACCAAAGAGAAATGAAGGACAGGTCCCATTCCCCCTAACATTGATGAGTTGATTGAATGTTACCAGATCATTGTGGCATATAATAGGTCTTGTAGGAATAATGTTAAACTTGTCGATCCATCTGTCTTTCCAAATTCTGATGTTTTGGCCATTTCCCATAATCCAACTGTAGTACTTCTGAATGTTTTACGCTCCTTCCAGGATACCTTTCCAGATCCAAAAATCATTTTTTTTGTTTGGTGTCCATTCTGTTGGCTTTCATGGTGGAGGACCATAAGAGATATGGTTCAGAGACAAGTCTCCGGTCTATTCTAGTGATCATGGCATTATTAAAGAACTTCATATTTATGAAACCCGGGACACCTACCTCTTAAGGTTTGCAAACAGACCCCCAAGGAACGAAGTATAGTCCTTTAGGTTTCTAAGGGTCTTTTATCCAGAAAAAAATACCTTTGAAGTTTATCAATATCTTGACAAGTCTTCCTTGATATCTTGAAACAATTCATCTGGTATATACTTGAGGTGGACGTGACACTGGCTATCATAGCGGCTCTTCCATTTGGAAATATTTTTTCACTTTTCCATCCATCTAATCTGAACGTTAATTTATCAATGCAAGGTTTGAAGGCTTGTATCTTGCTTCTATTTGTGAAGAGATCTAAGTATTCATCTTTGGAGTCAATCTTCAGGACCTTCATGAAGTTGTTAATGTTGTTGGCTATGTCAGGGTCAATATTTTTGCTGCAAAAAATTCCAAATTTGGAGAAGTTAATCATTTGACCTGAAAAGCTACTCAATATTTTCACTAGATTATTGCATGTTAGCCTTACAGAAGACTATACAATCATTAACAAAAAGGAGGTAACTTATTGGAGGGGGGGGGGGGGGGGGGTCCAGAGCATATTTAGGTACCATGGATCATACCAATCTGTTCAGCATTCATGAGTCTTCTTGAGAGAGCTTCCATACAAAAGAGGAATAAGTATGGGAAGAGAGGGTCCCCTTGTCTAAGACCTCTGGAAGGGTTGAAGAATTTATCATGAGCACCATTAACCAGGACATCTAGCTAGGTTTTTGGTAGGTGCGCTGATGAATGAGATTGTATCATTTGTCACTGAAACCCATCTGAGTCATGATAGCAATCAGGAAGTTGCAATCAACTCTATCAAAATTGTTGGCCATATCTATTTTAATTACCATAAATCCTTTGTCACCTTGTTTTACCATTTATGGTATTCATATATTGAATAATTTCATGAAAAATGGATATGTTGTCAGAGATTGGTGTGCCATGAACGAAGCAGACTGAAAGGAGAGATGAGTTTGGGTAGAAGGGGTTTTAATCTTTGGTCGATGAGTTTAAATATGATTTTGTAAGCGGTATTGCATAAGGATATATGTCTGAAGTGGGAGAGAGTGTGGTGAGGGTTTCAGTTTTGGGTTTGAGGGAGAGCTGAAAAAATGTTGAACCATGTTACAATATCCTTTCAAACAACATTCCAATTGGATTGAAAGAAGTTTGGTGGGAATCCATTAGGTACTGGAGCTTTGTCTCCATCCATACTAAATAAGACATTCTTGATTTCAGTGCTATCAGGTATTGACATAAGATGTTTATTTTCAGTAGGGGAAATGGAGGTAGGTATGAGGTTGATGATATCAGAGTTGATATTGATAGTATCAGCAGTTGCCATTCTCTCAAAATTGTTAGTGAAACAATTGGTTATTATGAACCCACCAAGCGTCGGTGTGTCAAGGTTGATTGTCATATTTTTGTATCAAAACTCATAAGTCGCTAGATTAGATTACTAAAGTCAACTTTGTTATGTTAGACTAGGAAGTCTAGAAATGTTGAGACATACAAGTACTACTCTGAAGACCTGAAGATTCCGAAAACATATCGACATCAACGATAACATCATCCTTCCACTTGAGGTTAGTAATACATGGCTTGACTTGTTTCCATTTCTATATCGTAAGCTTTCAAGTCGTTTATGATTGAAAATATAGCATGCGAAGTTATATAAATGAAACTCTAGTATAAGAGACTTGATCATCATATTGTAATCAAAGTGTCAAGGAATAATATATCAATAGTGATAAGTGCTTTATTATTGGTATACTGAATTACGAAGTATAGTTTTTATCTTTTGAACTTTGTAATTATAACATCAACATAATATTTGTAACTCATTACTAGATTATGTAGTGAACATAGTTTTGATTTCATACCTAGAAAAATAGGTTTAATTACATGAATTAAGGAAGTATACGTACAAACTTTTTTCGTAGTTGAAAGAAAATCAAGAGGATTGAAGCTTCGGTTTTCATTGAAGATCTTAAGGTTGGAATGATCCTTACCTATATAGGGAATCAAGGTAGAATCCATCCTAGATTATGTTGGGAGTCAAGGTAGAATCGGTCCCTACCTATATATTTGGAGTCAAGGTATAACCGATCCTAACTTTTTTTAGGAGTCATGGTCGAACATGTCCCAATAGGAAAAACCGCTTTCTCTAAGTCACGTACATTGTAGGGTTTGTGTGATTTGGAAATTGGGTTTGCAAAATAGGAATGTTCAAGATGTCGGCATAATGAGTAATTTGAACATGTGCTGAAATCTTATTTCTTAATTTTTCAAAGATATTCCTTGATACTCAAGGTGATATCCCAAACCTAAATAGTAGAGAATCTTTTTGAGATTTTCGAAATTAATATGTTTTGTTTTACCATCAATCAAAACATATCTCTGGAAAGATATATTAGTTAAGTACTAGCTAATTTTGAGTTGTTCATGAAGATTTCGGTTATACAGTTGGATATTGGTTGGAATTAGCTAGACAAAACCGAATTTAGGTGTTTTATTACATATCTTAAGAATATTTTAGGTTATGGAATTTCCTTGGTGACCAAACTACCTTGGTCTATAAATAGTGAAGTTTGTTCTTCTTACAAACTTATCCTAAGGAAGACACTTCATTTCTTAGTCACTGTTGTAGACGACTAATAGTATTTTCGTATACTATCTTGGAGAGGATAGTAACCTAATTAGGCGAAATCTCTTACGTTCGCTAGTTTAAATACTTCTTTGGGATCAAGAAGCGTCTACTAGTACCGTTGGTGGGAAACTAGAATTGCATTGTTATTTAATTTTCAATTATTGATTTGATTGACTTATGGTTTGTTAACTCTTTATTGCACATAGTTTGATTATTCTTGAGAGCCTTCTCTTCTGACATAATGTTACTCAAACTAGATCAAGAGATTAGCGGTAATTCATATTTGTCCTTAGACATGACGTTGACTTGTGATCATCCATTGTTAACAGATTCCATTCTCGATCACAAGTCAGAATCAAGTTTGTTATTGTGCAGGTACAGAAGACTATTGAAGATTTTAAGACAAAAAGATTGTTCTTATTGGTTTCGTATCTTTATGATTTGCTTCGTGCACAAACTTAATCGGCTAGGATCCGACTAGATCTAGTTTATCTTTTTATATACTTGTTATTGCTAGTCGTATTTATATCGACAAGCTATCATTTGGTGGTACTCTTCAGTATTCGAATCTAGTAGTTCTGTTTGACTCGATCTGGTTAACTTGTTAATCCTGATCTTGGAAGATTTAAACCCGACAAAGGAGTTCAATCGATTTTAAACAGGAAATCCTTGGTCACGCTCAACACAAATATCTCTTATTACTTTCCTAATATAAGAGAGCGGTTACCAAACATATTAGTCATTTACTGTTTGGAAGACGATCAAAAGGCTTAAGTGCTTAAGGTCTTCAGACAGGCTTAAGCAATTTAAGATAGTGGACTCTATCTTAGGACTCACATGTGTTGGAAAATTTGGTTGTAAGCGCAGGAATACTGAGGAAACTAGGTAACTAGGGGTAGTTTATTTGGTCTCGACTATACAAAGTTGGTAGTGTCTTTGTATATCGACTTAATTCTGAGAGTATTCAAAACTGTGGACTAGGTCCCAGTTTTTTTTTTGCATTTGGGATTTCCTCGTTAACAAAATCTTTTTGTGTCTTTACTTTTACTTTTGCAATTATAATTATTGTTTTAATTATAATTAAAATTAAATACAATGTATGTTAATCCCAGACACTTGAATTGATCCATGTAGTTTAAGGTTCAATTTCGAACTAGAAACAATATACCAAGTGTATACTTGTGGTTGCTATCTTCTTGACAGTTTATATCTATATTGGATCACGCAAGGTATAAGACTTATAATCTGATATCGAAAAGATTGTGGTGCACTTGGTACTCTCATCATTTCAGCGTCAATCTTATTTCTTCTCATCCTTTTTCTAGCAGAGTCATGAAAGAATTTGGTGTTTCTATGTCCTAGTTTAATGGATTGGTCTCTGCTTTTAGTTTTCCAAAAACTTTCTTGGATGTCATACCAATGCTTGATGTTTTCCTTAGATTCTCTGATAGCAACACCTCTAGTGTTGTCAAAAATATTCTTGGTAATCCAGTCAAGCTTAGCTTTGCAGTCCTCAGGATTAGTTTGTAATGCTGCCATAAACTTCTTTCTTCCAAAGTTGAACCTTTATTTTGACATCTTTTAGCATTCTAGCAATAATATAAGCAGAAGAGCCAGAGTGATTTTGTTTCCAACAGGTAGAGATAATATCCTCACAATCTTTATGGTAAAGTCAGGGACCAAAGAATTTGAAAGGAATATAACCAGGATTTCGTGTAGGATTAGTATTAAGAAGAATGGGGTTGTGGTCAGAGATGTAAGGAACACAATTATAACATAATTGCTTGGATGGTTAATTCATTCTCAGCTACATTCCAATCTGAAGTATAATAGTATGCTAGCGACTGTATCTATTTAACACAGTACGGTGTTCAAAGATGGAAGAGGTCCGGGGTTTTCCTGCATGTGTAGTTTTTCTCGTATACAAAATTCTGGTGTCATGTGTTTTTTTGTTTTCCGTATATTATTGTTTATCTTTGTAATATGAACAACACAAGTAATACGTAATCAATATCGATATTTAAGTCCTTATTGTTTGAGATCAAAAACAAGATTTGTGCTTGTTGAATTCATATCTTAAAAGATAGGATGTGGATCATCATAATTCAGATACAACTAGATTGATCTTGGATATTTATTCTTTTTGATCGTCCAAAAATATTTCTACACAAATAGGCACACATATATTTGGTTTATACATATTGATTCTGAAATAGAAAGATAAAAATTCTATATACAATCTTATTCAAGGATCTTTACTTTGACGTGCTTTTGATTGTATTAGATTATGTCCATACAGGTTTACGAACGAAAAAAAGTGATGATGTACTTGGCACCGTCTCTTTTTCAATAAAAAATCCGAACTTACCAGACTAAGAGAATCCACCAGCTCTTCCTTTTTGTTCATAGACACCCACTGGAAGGTACTCAACTAAAAAACCAGAAGGTCTACCTTCGAACCAATGTTAAAATCACATGCAACGACTAGTAGCAGACAATCATTCCACTTATATGGTTAATTCTCGAAGTCCAAGCATCCTACCTGTATTATCATTATTTCCTCCGTTAATCATGTTATATTCTCATCAATCTAGCATAGATCTCGTGCTATCTTTTCATAAATCTTGCAACATCCATAGCATAATATTAAATTTATTTACTTTTTTGATGGGTGAGAGACGAATTGCCTATAGCCTCCATTTATGGAGTGGTAGAATAATATAGCTATGCAGTATGAACTATAACTGCGTTGCCCGTATGAATAAACTAACTTTGCAGAACCTTTCACCTAATTAATTATGGTGATGTCAGCAATGGATTTGAAGGATCATCCATGTCATGCCAGGATTTTGGAATAAAGATTACGAGAGTGAGGTGAGTACACTACTATCATTCCTTGTTGTGTGAAGAAACTAAAAAAGCTCAATCCCAATGCATGTGTGAACCGAAATGATATGAGTGGATAGTTATCACTGGATTTGAGCCAATAAACACATAGTGGGCAGGTTAGTGTTTTAAGAATAAAACATCCATGTACGATAGTGTCATCTTTCCAAATAAAGAAAAAAGATGCTTGTGCACGCTGATAGGACTCGGCCACAAACGTGACCAAGGATGGCTTATTAGAGTTAGCGCGGCATTACTGGTCCATCTGCTTGGCTCAAGTGTTGGTTATTTATCGTGTATTTATTATCCTAGTCATGTAATATATTGTCCTGGAGTGTCTTGTAACCAGTTATATACCCAGTTAGAGCAACTACAATGGGACGATCAAAATCAAAGATCAAAAACTAAAACAAACAACCAAATTTGAGTTTAGTCTGTGAGGCTACGCTACGGTAGCAGAGTATATTTAGTCGAGCGTGGATATATCGTTCGCTTTCTAGTGAAGCGTGGATATAATGCTGGCGTTGGTATACTTTGCCTCAACGGGGCGTTGATATACTTTGTGCCTCAAATGGGGCGTTGATAATACGTGTGCCTCAATGAGGAGAATACACCTGCTTCATTCCAAGTGGGATCTATACCAACGCCTATTAATAAGCTAACGTTTTATATTCACTCGAACAAATTTGGTTTTGGTCCTGGATCAAGACCAAATATAGTCGGAATTATAGCTTAAGTCTTGTTTTTGATTTTTAGTACCTTCCACTGCGTCTCATTGCTGGACCATAAATTTGGTTTTGATCGTCCATTGTGGATCCTTTTAGGAAAATTGAATTATTGTCCCTCCTTCTGATGGGCCTTCACAAATATCCTTAACAGACTTTATAAATGTCCCTGATGGCATAATTGAAATTTTCGGTAAAAACACAATCTTTATGATTCCACTATTAACCTTCTTATCGTTCTTCCTTCGTTTTTCTTTCTTTATATCACAATCTCGAAGTTGAGAGAGAAATAAAATCCCCCACCGTTGCCTGCACCACTACCAACACCTTACCAGCTCCGCCACCTCCATCAAATTTATCATCAGCTCCGGCAGCACCTCTTAGTTTACTGTCTCTACAATTCTTTCATCAGCTCTTAAATTTCCACCAAATCCACCACCTGCAGCACCACCACCACCTCCTAAACAACCGCATTGGATCGATTTTCACCCGATTCAACCATAAAAGTCAAGGCTAGTGACGAATTAAAGAGAAACTAATCTTTATAATCTAATCCCAAGCATCAGAAGCGTTAGATTCGTATCGATTTTCAACTGAATTGTGCATGATTCCATTTTCAAACCCTAACTTTAGATTTCATTTTTCTTCAGATCGATGATTGATTCAGGTAATTTATATCTTTTTATTCATCAATTCTTAATTCTTAGTGAAGCAAGATTATCATTGATTAATATAAAGAAAATGGTATAAAGCAAGATTATCACAGAAAGACTGAAAACCAGTCAAGGAAATACATAAATTATGGAGGTTCAAAATACGCATGAGGTTATTTTCGGTCAGATTTAGAGCATTATATGCGATTCTGTGAAATAACTTCTTCACTTATTGTTTACTTTTGTTTGATTGTTGTTGATCTTTCATTTTCTTAATGTAAATTTAACCTAAATTGACTTTAGAAAGTTAGGTTTTGCTGAACTTTGTCTTTGATTTAGTGTATTAGTACTAAGTTGTTGGCTTCGATATTATTGAGTAGTAGTTGTTTTTAAGTTCCTTTTTGAAATGCTTGGGTTCTGCTTTATAGTGATCTAGTCTGCCAAATATATCTACTTTCTCTATAATGTGTTTCAGGTTTCTTTTGTTATTAATCAACCTCAATGTCATTTTGAACTTGTTTTGTCAAATATTTATTTTATTTTTCCTGTTTCTCCACATCTCTATAAGGTTTGGAATCATGAGATGCTTCACACAGTGTTACTCTTATTGTAAATTTCTTTAACATTTCAATGTCACACGCCTGAGTAGAATTTTGAAGTCAAATATGCCTGTAATAATGTTAAATAGGTTCCACTGGTTGCTAAGAAGGGTCCAACAACTAACCCTGTGTTTTGGTGGCTTTGCATACACAGCACTGGTAGTATATGTAGTGTTAGGGAGGTAAAGCACTGGTATTTGGAATTTTTTGCTATGAATCACATTTCACGAATTTACTCATGGGTGAATAGCATAGTTTACTTTGATTAATCCTGGCAAAGATCTTATATGAACGGATCACACTATATGGGATTTCAAATAATATGGCATCAGGCCAAAAGCTTGATATACATTTTACTTATAGATTTTTTTTTTGAAGCTTGATATACATTTACTTACAGATTTGGGTTGAACTTATGTATATACTTCGTCAATTTTGTTGTTTATGCTCTAGTACTTGTGTGATATACAATACATAACCTGGACCTTAACCTTACTGTGCAGCGAAGGAGATGGGGAGGCTGCTGGGGTGGAGATTGGGTGTGAATTTAGTTTCATTTGTTGATGGTGTTCCAGGTATAGCAATTGTCCTTTCGGTAAACCTACTTACTTCAGTTTTTACGGGATAAACTACTGTTATTGATCCAATTTATGGGATCAACTTCTATAGTTGACCCAATTTTTTACGGGATCAACTACGGTTGTTGATCCATTTATGGGATCAACTCTTGTTGTTCACCCAATTTTTTATGGGATCAACTACTGTTGTTGATCCTTTGAACTCCTATTGTTGATAATATTTTCTTGGATAAATATAATCATGCTTGTAATTTAAATCATGTAATTTTTTCCAATGTGGAACTTGTGGTGTAACGGTAGCATGACTGACTCCATGTCAGATGATGCGTGTTCGACTCATGCCAAGTTCACTCCATTTACATGGATCAACTTTCATTGTTGATCCAATTTAGTTGATCAACTACCATTTTTGATCCCCTAAATTGGATTAACTTCTACTGTTGATCCTTTTTTTTGGATCAACTACCGTTGTTGATCCCCTAAATTGGATCAACTTCTACCATTGGTTATATTTTTATTTGGATCAACTCCTGTTGTTGGTACAAAAATATTTGAACCAGTGGTGGCGGCGACAATGGTGGTGGTAGCGGCGGCGGACTAGTGGTGGTGGAGGACTGTATGTAGTGTAATTGTGGTGGTGAAGGAGTGGTGGTGGAATATTGGTGGTGGTTGTTGAACGGTAGTGGTGGAATGGTAGTTGAATGTTGGTTGTGGTGGTGCTAGTGGTTGTGGTGAAGTGGTAGAGGAAGAAATTTGTTGCATTTTGAAATAAAGAAAACTATTATATGGTTGAGGGTATTAAGGGAATCTAATTTTAAATGGATAAGGTTATTAAAAAGTAGGGACATATTTATTGTTGTATAAGGATATATTTATTGGGTGTCAAAAGCAGGGACATATAAATAATGTATCCCTTAGGGTATTAGTCTTGGGATATCGAATAGTTGAATCAAGGTTTATCCTTCATTTCTGGTCTGTCTGCCCCTTCCGGTAAGAACCCTGGCTAGGTTCTTATCAATTGGCATCAGAGCCGCCGCTGCCGAAACTCAATGAATAACGAAGTGATGAAGAAGCATCTACTAGATCTCACCAATCAGGTATCATCTATGGTTGAATCTAGCAATCGATTTATAAGAGTGTTAGAGTCTACATATTCATCTGTGAATACAAGATCCAGTGATAGAAAACACATTGATGGAGTTAAGAAATTAGTTCTTCCATTCTTCGATGGAACTGATCCTGAAGGTTGGATCTATAAAGCTGAATTGTATTTCGAATTTTTATGAAACACCGCCACTACAACAAGTTAAAACTGCAAGTTTTCATCTTGATGGTAAGGCTTTACAGTGGTATAAATGGATAAAATCAGTTGATCTAATACAAACTTGGGCAGGGTTTTCAACTGTTTTGCTTAAAATATTTGGAAGAAATCATTATGATGAACCAGCTGGGTCAGTCACAAAATTGAATCTAATGGGTTATATAGATGATTACAAAGAAGAGTTTATAGAAGCAACAAAGATTGAAGAGGAAATTGTCAGCGAAGAATTGGTAACACACTTAATTAACTCCGAGGTGGTAACAAATTTCAGCAGAGATTCTTCAATTCCGTCTGAAGAAAACAAGGATAATTCTCTCGACTTCGAGTTGATTCCTTCGTTTTTCTGTGATGAAGAGGATTTAGTAAGTCTAGACTCACAGGAAGCAAACCCTATCACTCCCTTGGATAATTCAAATGGAATTAGGGGTTCTCAAATTGAAATTGCTTCATGTAAGATGGTAAGAAGCTACAACAAGGAGATCCAGTTTGCAATTGATGTGAACAATTGCGAGTACTCGAAGGCGATAAGCAGCAACCACGTCAAATTAATCAGTAAGAAATGTTTCTCTCTTGCTCATGTTTATACTCGAATGTTATTCGATCGCGGAAAAGGATTTGATCTTATTAAGGAGTTTCCTCATTTTGCTAGTTATGAATTCTCTTTTAAGATAACTACTTCTGGTTCATTGGTATATATTGTGTGTTCAATCTTAAGGGTTGAATGCTACGGGAAGTCTGTTCGTAAGATAGTTCTTAATCAGGGGTATACACTAAATTTGTTGCTTATGCATTCCATCGCTTTGGTGTTGGTTCAAGATAGTAACACTGGTGAAGGGATCACACTCTGGCCTGCTGTTACAGAAGTTTTCCAGGTTAAGTTATTAGTAGGAATTTACGTTTAGTCCCAAAGTTAGTGGGCTTTAGACACATTAGTCCTTCCATCTCAAGCCTAATACACAGAGATCCAAATTAACCAAATTTCGTATGGGTTAATCCTTTTTCGACCGATTCAGTCCAAACCCAACTTTTCCTTGGGAAAAAATACCCCACAGCCAAATGTTCTTCATAATTCAGTTTCCAGTTTTTCATTTTTGTTTCATTGAAACAGCTCTCCTGGACGAAGAAAAAAATCATAAAACAAAATATCTTCGTTTCAATGAAGTTTCAATTTTCAAACCTAATCATGATAATCGAACAACACTGGATTCATCTTCAAAAAATCTAAATCGTCGTCATCAGTTTCTTTTCTCGAAGATTAACTCAAAATAGATAAATTTTAGCAAATCAATTTGAAGATTTCATCATCTGGAAACGATTTTAAAGATGAGAACATGTTCTTATCATTTAATTTGAGTTAATCTCCTTCCTCCTATAGGAAAGCAAAGAGAGAAACTCTTTAAACTCCTCTTCTTTTTCATCAGATCTGAAGATTTAGAGAAATAATTTTCGTTTTGGTTAATAGAAAATGGAGTTCATAGACAGATTACGGTTATGTTTCCCGTCGAATCTGCTCTCCTGATTTGATTTCTCAAGTTGAAGACGTTGATGTTCCTGATTTCCCTCGTGGTAAGATTTTATTTTTTTCTTAGCTACACCGTCAGTACATATGTTTTACTTGTAATTGCAATTATTTGCATTATTGAACTGTGTTTGTAGGAGGAGGAAGTACTTTGAGTAAGAAGAAAAAAATATAGCTGAAGATAATGATTTTGGTGATGACATTTCTGGGAAACTACCTAGACATATAAATATAATCACCTTGGAAGGTAATAAACTCAGGATTTTTTTTTCCAAATAGAATCACCTTATTTGATATATTCATCATAGACACCGTTAAATGTACATTAGTTCATGTAGACATGGGTACGTTAGTGGTTTAGGCCTCTAAGAAAATTGAAATGGATGTAGCTAGTAACTATGTGAAACCATGAAATGTTGTATTTGTAAATGTACAGTGGTTTAAGTAGGTCGTTAATTGTTCTAGTGACATTTGTTCTTACATGTACATTGGTCTCATAGGCTCATAAGTTCTAACCTCTTAACTTTGGTCGAAAAAGTATTATTTATGCTTTCGGTGATCACGGTCTTTAAGTTGATTCTTGTTCTCGTTACTTTTCCTTTGCAGTGGCATCTTATTTCCAATAACAATCACTTGGTGGTTTATTCATTTCGTGGATGGATTTTTCTCTCCAATTAATCTACGCTCATTTGTCAATTCATTCCCATTTTGTGTAGAGTTTGGGTTTATTTTACTTCTGTCAGTTTTGCATTTTTCTCACGGAGTGGGTTTGATATGTTGCATAGGCTATGATATATGGTAGAAGACCAATGCCAACAAGAATGTCAATGGTGTTGATGGGTCTGCCAGGTGGCTGAATTATTAATTGTCTTCAGTTCCTGAAATAGTTTAAAGTTCTCGGTGCAATTGGTGTACAACAACCTTGTCCACAACCCCTATTTTCTAGGAGAGATGATAGATGCAGTGGTTCAAGTAGATCACAAGGAATAGGTGGATACAGTGGCGGTGATAGGGGTCGTAGACAGAGGTATTACCCATATTTTTTCAGTTGCCGATTATCTTGACACTGTCTCTTGGCAGTCAGGTTACCATCCTTCTATAAGTGTACATATTGGTGCACCTGCAATGAAAGTGTACAAATTGGTGCGTTTGTAATATGGTGATTTAATTTAGAGGAGGATTTGAAATGGTTTCAGCCGAGACGAACAAAGAAGGTTGTAGCTTGAGCATCTGATATGATTGGGTTCAAATTTTTGCTGGATTTGGACTGATATGGCTCTCTGTAACTAGTTTGTGCACTTTTTTTTTTTGAATTATTAATGTGTACATATTCATACACATGTTGATTATTATGGTGTACATAGTTGTACACATGTTATTCTTTTGAAGTTGGGAATAACGTTGGAATTTACTTGTTTTTTGTTTATTTCTTTTTTCATCAAAGCAACTATTTAATGTGTAACATTTTATTTTTCAGGTGCGGATCATATCTAAGAGACGAATAAAATTTCAACAGTAGACTCACTTCCAATTTTAGCTTTTGTTTCATATCTATAACAATTTTTTTTCCACGTGGCTGAATGTCTCAAGCTACGAATGCATTTGTTTAGTGGACATACATTTACTGCTAATGGGTTTTAGAAATTGTAGTTGCTTATCGTTTAGCAGCTTTAAAAATTTTAGTAGCCTTTGGTCGTTTTTAATTGGTGATGCTGCAAGGATGATTCAGTTTGGAGATTCAGATGTAATAGTAGCTGGAGGAACATAATCCTGTGTCAATGCTTTATCAATAGAAGGATTTTGTAGGTAATGATCATCCAATTTGCTTATAGCATTTAAGTGTAACTTACTGATTTTCCTTCTCCCGTATCCACATGGTTTAGTAAATGATTAGCACTTAAGTGTAACCGTTTCCATATTTTACTATAGTTCATCGAACTTCTAGCTTAACTGAAGTTACTCATCATTTGATAGATTTGTACTTAACATGCTAGATGATCCCAAGGCCCAAGGGGCTTGTATAGATTCACATCTAGTTTATTGATATCGGAGCTTAGGCATCTGGATACATCGAATGCTTGTTTCAAAGTGGTCACTTAGTAGATGCTATAGTAAAATCAGAGTTGATGTTGGTCTTTGTCAAAGTGAGACAAAAATGTAGCATCTGATATTCTCTGAGACAATGTTCTATTGACATAGGAGCTTGTTGTGGTGTGTTCATTGGAAGTGAATTTTATGTAAGGCAATATGTGAGCCAAAGCTGTTAGTGTACACCGGTTGATTGCTAACGTGTACATAGTTGTACACCTGTTTATTGTCAATGTGTACATAGTTGTATACCTATTGAAATGTGTACATAATTGTACATTTGTTGATCGTTAATGTGTACATAATGTGCACCTAAGTATCATATTACGCTAATATCGGCATTCGGTAGTAACAAGTAGCTGCAATTTCAGAAATAGGGAACCAAGTGATGCTTTCAACTGTTAGGACATTTTAACTCATTTTTTGCGTACACATGATTTATTAGATGTGACTGAATATGTTATGAAGGATGTTAGCTATACTTGCATTTTTTAGACCTCTGTGTTGTGAATTGTGGATATGATGACATGGAGAAAGATGAGTTTAAGATAGGAGATCCATCAAGTTCTAGGTATACTCACTAGTGGAAAATGGCAGTTTCGCGACTGCCAGAGCAAGTCATTTAACTCGTATCTATGACTAGCTTTGGCGGTCTGGGAAAAGGTCGCTGTCTGAGCGTCTTTTTATCTATGACGTGTCTCTGCGGGTCGTTGAAAATCTTATATCAAGGACCGGTGTTAACTGTCAATATTTTATGACCGAGTTCAATAAGTCATAGATATAAATCTGAGTATAAAAAGAAACAGATTCAGATTGGCTGTCTGGCCTGACTGAATCTGACTAAAACTGAAATCAACACAAATGAAACTCAAATGAGAATCAAATGAAACTCAAATTAGAATTGAAATGAAAATCAAATCAAACTCAAAACAATAACCAAATCAAATGATAATCAAATCAAACTTGCACTGGTAAACTCAAATAATTTTTCCATTTAATATTCATTGATTCATTAGGTTTAAATTACACAAAAAAAGGTTTAAATTCCGAGTTCATACCAATATAAGTTTAAGTCCTAACTGACAATAAAGTTGGAAGACAAGTACAGTTAACCAGCAAAATGATTTACTCCATAGCAATTGCATAAAAATCATTCTCCTGGAATTCTGCATCATCAACTCTGGTTTCAGGAACACTAAGTATAACCTTGTTTCCTGAGAATTACATCTATCAGAGCACACCTTGAACAATTTTGCATTCATAGGCAGCAACAACCTTTTGAAAACCTGTTTCCGAGAGAACAATTTTCAGTTGCTTGTTGTTCATAGTTGTGAATTTATTTGTATGCTATGCTATAACGAATCTGAAAAGAAAGTATTCAAGAGATACACTTCTAGAGCTTTGCATTCTTATGGAAAACTATCTGATATTCAGTTGCAGTGAAAAATGCAATGACTAGAATTTTGATAGAACGTGCAAAGCATGAGCAGTCAATATTTGATTGGTTTAATGACAAAATGCGAAGGAGGATACAATAAGAGACAGTGAAAAGAACCCATATGGAATCATCTAGAACCACGTGTATCTGAACCTACATATATGAGACTTGTTTAATTCATAAATTTACATTGCATGACAAGTTTATGTAAGTAATCGTTATAAGGCCAGGGACAGGTCTCTTTAACATCATGAAGTGTGTTTAATTCAGAAAAATAAAACAAACCTGAGAACTGCAGTGTACTACATTTACATCCATTTTGTGAGTCTTATCCTTCCTTAGTTTATCAACCTGTAATGTGTCGCATATAAAAAAAATTAGGATCTGCATCACCTTCATCAGATGTACTGAAGGCATTGGTTGGGAAAATCAGACGACTAACAACATAAATGAAATGTATAACTAAGCACAAAAAAAAAATTAAAACCATAACTGGAAGTCAAAATCAATAAAAGGATCTGAAATACGATCTCCACTAGCAATTATCCTCTCCATGTGTACAGAAAAAACATCTCAATTTAATATCTTAAATAAAAACTGAAAGCAATTGACAAATAAACAATTGTGATCATACTTGCAAAACTAAATGTAAACCCTTTCTAGTACGGAAAAATGCCAACTAGAAAGAATAAGCCCCTCCTGCCATAATTGAAGCAAGGTAGAGTCCTTAGCAATTCGAATATATCACCCATATTCATCGTTCAAGAATAACAACAAAAAATTCAAACCCACATCGACCACATAACCACCAACAAAGGATGAAACCAAAAGAATATGCTTAATCAAATTGGATGAACAAAAATTCACACATATAAAGTAGCATCAGTAACCTCAGGGTGATGATCATCAAAGTTAAAGTTGCATAATTGCTATTAGCTATTGATATGATGTTGACATCAAGATCGAAACAAGGATCAGATTTGTGAAGTTATGAAAAAACAATATAAGGTGGATATAAGTATAACTAGACTTATATGTGTACTGAGTAGTTAACATAAAATGTGCATTTGAGGGTTTGAAAGCTTACAACAAGGGGAGTGAAAGCTATCCAGAAATATGTATGACTTGCACATGAAAAGAAAATCAGGTTTTCAGCCTTCCGATCCTGGACTAGCTTTCCAGGGTAATAATAAGAAGTCTATGACATTCCTAATGACATTACTTGACGCCGAACACCTCCTTTCTTTCCATCAGCACCTGCAAACAAGTCGATCTCAGTAATGCTCAACTCGATGCCTAATTCAGATTGAATACAAAATCAGTAGGGGACAGTGATACTTAGCTTCGCTTTTTGAAATGAGTCAAAGATTTTGCAGTTGGTATTGATGTTGTACCATTTTATCTCCTCTGCAACTTGGTACTCCGGTCTATAAGGAGCAATCACCTGCCACCAAAATAAAAGAAAGAAGATGCCAAATTTTAGCCTTTCGCTTCGAGAACCGACACATGATGTATTATTCAAATGATATGTTTCAGAAGGTTAAATGATGTAATAGCACAACTAACGAGAATAATCAAAAGAAAAGATAAATGTCACATAATAACAGAAAGATGTTATAACATATAATAATAGGAAGACGTAAAATAAGAGGGCCAGTTAGATCGAAACCTTGTCTTTCCCATTGTCGTCAGCGTTAACAAGCTTTGAGTAGTCTATATGAACTCGAACCTCCTTAAGAGTTTCATCAACAACAATGAAAGCAACTCTAAGAGCCTCGTGTAGCCAACTATGGCATAAGAACTACCAAGCATACAACATATGATATTTGTTACTGCCAAGCATATGTGGACACCACGATGGTACTACAGGACATACCTCATATACCATTTAGGATTCAAAGTGGTCTATCGGATCATGTGTTGAAGATGTAAAGCGGTATGTATATATACACAACCACATCATTAGTGAATGTCATGAGCATTTAAACCATCAGCAATCTAAACCTTTAACACGAGAACTAATTAACGACATGCTTGTATAAAATGAATTAGACTACATCGAACACCTGCGAAGCTTGGAAGGAATAAACAAAGCTTGGTCCGAGCAGTTACAAGGAATTCTTGATAGTCACCTCATGTTAGGATTTGAAGCTCCCTTAACCTCAGCCTCATCCTTTGACAATGTGGAAGACTCTACAGCTGCATTCCAATCATTCATTCATCATTACCTTCAGAAGTTATACCAGATTCTTCGTGGAGCGGATCCCAGTGTAGGAGCTATATGCTGAAACAGAAATAACAACAAGAGACGATCAGAACGCGTACAATTTGTCGGGAAAAAAAAACAAAGGGGAAATAGATAAACAAGCCTGGAAAAGAAATGAATTCAAATTATTTCCATGAGGAAAAACCAACAGAACTGGAGAACGGAGATGGAAACAATGAATATCCCAGCAATCCGCAACATCGAGATGCCACTGGTCCTGGTACGAAATTGGCATCAGCATCCAGGTAAATATGCCTCCATGTGCTGGCAGTGATCCGTAAACAAACAGAAGAGAGAATCTATCACCCAAATTAATATACTATAGGTATAGACTTATACCATTACATATCATATAAGTCAGATTCTTAGTGGAGCAGATCCCACAGTAGGAGCTCTATGCTAAAACAGGAACAACAACAAGAGATGATGAATATGTACAATTTGTTGGAAAAAAAACAAAGGGGGAAACAGAGAAAACATCCTGGAAAAGAAATGAATTCAAATTATTTATCATTGAAGATGACTTTCATGAGAGAAAAAACAACAGAACTGGAGAATGGAGACGAAGATAATGAAAATGTAGCGCTATGCTGATACTCATTGAAACAAAAAGAGAAACTTAAGGAAATAAAACTTAGACTCCCAGCCCAAACATACAAGTCCTAACAAGTGGAAAGGCCAAATGTGTAGCAAGTACATTAAAAAAACAATTACTATGCTATGTATGTCAACGTTGCAGACAACATAAAACCACAAAAGAAATAAAAAACAAACTCAACAAATGGTCCGCCATACCATAAGGCAGGCAATACATAAATTGATTTATATACAGTGATATTGCATTTTCTGTTTATCCGCAACTCCCTTCTGTGTGTAGGGCAACTAGCAGTATAAAAATGATATAGGGAAGTTAATACCAAATCCAAAAGACTAACACACGATCAGATTGCATTTGCTGTTAATCCGCAACTCCCTTCCGTGTGTAGAGTAATCAGCAGCATAGAAATGATTTTGTTCAAGATAATGTCGTGTATATGTCCTGTAACTACAAAAATTTGGTACGGCTGTTTCAAAATTTTGGTCTTTCATTTCCCGAAAGACCTACTGAAGGAAAAATAGACTGCATTAGTTTAATAGGCATAATGAGTTTAACATTAGTTTCAATAAACCGAATGCACATCTAAAGAGAAACATTTACATAAATGCCCATACGTAATAATAATACTCAATTACCTATGCATTGTTTCTACCATTGTGGTTCATGTACTGATCGCTGTTAATCGCTATATTAATTGCTTCTTGCAAGTCTTTTGCGGATGAAACAGATATAAGAAATGACTGACCATCAGTCCCATCTTGGATGTTAAGAACTGATAATCTAGCGGTTAACAAGATTACCAAACTAAACATTGACAAAATTATATGCGCAAGGTTGATAGTGGACTCAAAATACTAAATGACATATTCAGATTAAATTAATGTGGGATATCAACTCCTTGAAGAAAAATAGCAAGAAACAAAAGCTTGAATACCCTACAAATATAGCTCATAAGCGTGGCAAACAAGGCATAATACCAACCTTCATTCCAGATGATACATACCATTCAAGGGCACCTGGTAGTAGCAATATTCAATTGAACTTCAGGTGAAGGAGGTCCTGTTCTTAAACGATCATCAATCAAGACCAAAATCATAATAATATAAAATTCAATTCCCATCAAATAACACTCGTAATTCGATAATCACAGATTTACATGATCACAATTAACATCAACTATTAAACTAAAATCTTACCCTGGCTTGGCAATAGGATTTCAACTAAAATCTTACCCTGGCTTGGCAATAGTTTTTTCCAGGATCGAGGAAAATTGGCTTGAATTTATTACCTAAGTAAACAAAAAAGATTTGGCTGGGTGGCTTCAGCCAGACCTAGTCTGGGCATACTTCCCCCCTGGTAACAGGAAAAGTAATAAGTGGATAAAGAAGATAGAAAGAGTGGGGTTATGGCGTTCTGCATTTTCCGTGTGCTAAATATCTAATAGCTTTGTTAAATGTACATTAAGGAAATGAATGGAGAGAAAAAAGAAAAAGAGACACAAACATAACATAGTCCACATCAGATAAAAGCCTCCTAGGGTATCAATTGCTCAAAAACTATTTTGGTAGAAGATATATCTGGCAACACAAAATAATAAATTGATAAGAACTCCTTTAATACAATTAATAAGGATATGAATTCCTGAAAGAAGAACATATTAACATTACATCAATGCTAAAGAAATAGGGAAGTAGAACCTCTATTCTGTGAGAAAACATCCTGAATTATCAATAGCACTAAGTAATGAAATCATCTACTTACCAATTAGTCCTACTGTCCTAGAAGACAAATAGAAACCACCAAGAAAATAAGAAACTATACTCTTCTTCCATTGAGCACGATATTCACCACCACCAATATTAACCAAATAAGAACCAGTGAACGTAGTCCAACCTCATTTTCACTAAAATTAACAAGAATCTCTGTTTTTAATCTTCCATGCTTGAATTTTCTTACAAAATTTCAAATGAAACATGAGCATCTATAGTAGCATACTGAAATTGATCGATACTTAGATTCCTAGGTTCCAATTACTCCTACCAGTAAGAACATCTCATTTCACACCATCGAAACCAAGATAAGCCTTGACCAAGTTCTCCATGGAACCACTTGATGACTCACTTTCAAGTCTAAACTTACTCAGATTAATCAGTCTAGAAACAAATAATTGATGTTCGGACATCAAAAGCTAATTTTTTACCTTTCAAACATGAACATTAAACTGGAAAAAAAAAAGTAGGCATTTACTTCACCAGCTCAACGAGTTTCCCTCCTTATTTTTACTGACACAAACTGATGTCTTTTTATTTTCTTATCCTTACAATAGCAATAGAAGAAACAAAGTTTACCTGAATTATAATAAGCTGCTGATGGATATGCACCAGGAACATAGCACGTATAAGTAAAAACAAATATTAACATCAGATTCCTTCACAAAGAGAATTGCAATTTCAAATACCCGCTGATTTAACAGAGAATAGGAATTCATTACAATTTCAAATTACTTTCTTAGTAGCCTCTGGAGCAGCTTATACCTCTTCATCTGCAGCAGGAACTATTATTCCATCTCCATTTCTGAAAATTGAAGAAGACCCTTCTGCCATTTATAAAAATAGGATAAAATCAAAAACCGAAACCAAAAAATTGAACCAATAAATCAAGTCAAAATATATAAAATTGAAAACAAAAAGAAAAGTTATGAAAAGTTATAGATTGAGAACTTACAAGAGAAAATCACTAAAATGAAGAAAGAACTCCCTGAATATTTCTGAGTAAATCAGTTCCAGACCCTAAAACAAACACATAAAAATAAAATAAAATGAAGCATCTATCAATCGAATTGTTTATCTACAATATTATACTCTCAGATATAAAAACTTATTCTCAATCTTTAAATCGAAACCCTAGAAATCTATTGTTTCAAAAAAAAAAAAAAAAAAAAAAAAAAAAAATGAAATTTTGGGTGACAAAATAAGAGAATCACTTTCCTCTAAACTTTTTAACAGTAAAAGAAACCAAATCGAATAAAATCCTAATGTACCTGTACATGATGAAAATCTGAACTGCAACTTAAGCTGTTCAAATCCACCTGAAATCAACCAACAAAACAATAATTGTTAAACCCCCGTGACCAAATCGACCATTAAAAGAAAACGAAAACTTAAATCCAAAACCTAAATGTACCTGATGAAGAACTGCAACTAGAGCTGTTGAGATTTACCTGAAATCAACCAATAATTATTGTTATACCACCATGAAGAAAATCGACCATTAAAAGAAAAAAATAGGGAAAAAAATACTTCAACCAAAAACCCTAACTGTACCTTTACATGATGATTTTGAAAATTAAACCCAACTGTTGTACAATTGAGAGATGTAAAAGGTTAATCTTAGTGAGGTTTTCTGATATAAGGGCTTAATTAGGTTTCTATGGTGGAGTTCTGAGTGTGGAGGAGAAATTTTGGGTGGTCTGGTTTTTTCTCTACGAGGAGAGATAGAAAGGATGTGGAGGAGATAGCATCTATTAACGCTGGTGAGGAGAGATAAAGAGGATGCAGAGAAGAGATAACGCTGGTGAGAAAAGGAAGGTCCTACCTAAAAAAAGTAGCACTGATTTAACTAGGTAACGCAGTCGCGGTGTGGGTTGTTGACTCGGGGATATAAACGTAATTAAAAAATTTATACAACGACCGTTTTTAACACTGGTTGTGCTCCGCATTTTTATTAAATATAGGACCGTCTTGACCGGTCCACGGTCCATTGACCGCCACTGAGGTCGGGGGTGTGGGTCATTAAGATCCCCTTTTCCACTAGTGACTGTTTATTTATGTACTTCATTGATACTAGTATTCTATTAACTACCAAAATTTGCTTGCACTGGTTAAAACTACGTTATTCTGAATAACTGATTGACCACTGGGTCAAATCTTTGTAGGAAATATGATAGAGCATCGATGGAGTGTTTTGAAGAAGCTCGAAAATCATACAATACCTATGACACTTTTTTTGTTTGTCTTCTTACCCATGTGTACATAGTTGTACACATATTGATTTTCAATGTGCACATAGTTGTACACCTGTTTATTGATAATTTACGTTGATCGGGATACACATAGTTCTACAAATGAAGGACTTTCTATAATATTAAGAATTAGCTTACTATGTAACCTTTACGGGGATACCTTCATATACCATCATCGTTAGTCCCCGGATTCTTAATCATAATGTGAGAAGTTCTATAATATAAATTCTTACATTTTGGGTATAAACTGTACTGCTTGCTGGTCTAAATTCTTGCACCTCAGGCATATATTCATCTACTATAACTATAGGTTTAAAAGACTGAATACTACTTTAAATTACCCTTTATGTTTTATTTTCATGTAAATAAAACTATGTTACGTTGAGTTTTTGTTTACTTACATCGTTGTTGCTTCATGTAAAATATTCTTCTAATTTCATGTATTCTAAACAGGTTCTATCATCTCACATTTTGTTAGTTTGTGTAGGTTGGACCTAATTCAAGTTTCCTACATGTGAGGATGGTGGAATCACCCAAGGAGGCTGCTAACAATTGCAAATAGTGAAAGTTCGATACTAGGTAAGTTTTCTACTGCTCATTCTTCTGATGAGAAAATTTCTTTCTTAATGACCAATATCCTATCTTGTACTCGCTTGACCAATTTGGAAACAATTTGTAGGTTCTTAGAGGTTTTTCAAAACCATTTATCAACCATTTATCATGTTTTTGTATGTAGGCAATGCCAAGCATACGTAAGTTAATGAATGCCCAGTTCTAAATTTTTAAAAGTTTACATAGTTCACATGTTGATTCTTCATGTGTACATAATTGTACACCTGTTGATTGTTAATGTATACATCGTTGTACACATTTTTGTTTATGATATAGAACTGTATTATACCCGGATGCACCTTTGACATCAGTTTGTCTTGGTTTATGCATCTTATTTTAGGGACTCACAAACTCAAAATGGTAGAGCGCTCAAGCCTACCATAAGGTTTGCGGAGGTTGATGCTTCAAATCCATTTGAGTTTCCATGCTATGTTTATACAATATGTGTAGGTGCGGACACACTAGTGTACCTGTGTAAATACCATGAAATAGATTTGTTATTAACCGAATATGGTTGATTTTTTCCATGATGCATCAGTGTATTTTCCATGAAAAATAGGTCGCCTGTGGGTATGAATGGTCGATTTTATGCATGTTTTGTAGGAGTGTACATATTAGTGCACATGTGTAATTCCATGAAAAAGTAGGTTGTGTCTGGTTATGAATGATCGATTTTATGCATGTTTAGAAGGGTGTACATATTGGTGCCCCCATGTAATTCCCTTGAAAAAGAAGGTTAGGATGTGGTTATGAATGATCGATGTTATGCATGTTTTGCAGGGATGAACACATTGATGCACAAGTGTATTTTTCCATGAAAAAGTAAATTTGTGGGTGGTAGTGAATAAACGGTCTCATACATGTTTTGAAGGGGTGTACATATTGGTGGACAGTGTAATTCTCATGGAAAAGTAGGTCACGTGGTGGATATGGACGACCTGGACAAAGTGGTGCACAAGTGAAAAACTTACTGCATAAGCTTTTAAAAGTTTCGTGCATGTGCACTTTTTTTGTACATATCAAAATAAATTTTTTGATATGGGTACTTTTTTTGTAGCTATCGAAAAGAGCTTTCTGAATATATAAAGTTTGTGAATTTTGGATGAACGGTTCGAAAAATAAATCATTTTAAAATTATTTTTATATTATTTAAAGTTGGTGACGTCATCATATGTCACTGTGGACTAAACTGAAAATATTTGGATTAAACTGTAAATATCAAGGGTTATTAGTGTACTTACCATACTTCAAATAAATAAAGGACTAATTTGTACCTAGTTGAATGGGTGTGGAGTCTGTGGACTAACTAGTATATTTAGATGGGATTTTGGACTAAACCATATTTTTCCCACGTTATTAAGGATTGCAGGTGGTTGTCTTGACGAGCCTCCTGAGCTGAAGATTCTTTAGGAGGAGTTTATATTTCTTTTAGTGCGTATACTCTCAATTCCCACAGTTACTAGCATTCAATTTTACCTGTCCAGAATTGGGTTCTTCTTGCACTTTTATTTTCTCAAATCTACAACCTACGAGAGTTTTCAATTACGTGAGACAGTTTTAGTAACATATTGGTACTCCAAAATAATGGGTCTCTTCGCAATTGTTTCCACTAGATACTATCTTCCTTGTTACCAATGGGGTACTACATACTGGAATTCAGTGGTAACTCAGCTCTTGAAGAAATATGTGGTTGAGAAGGCCCAGAAATGGTTTGGTAAGATGAATGACAGTATTGTGTGCAATTTTAGTAGAGGTGCAGAATTCTCACTTTTGCGGGTTCCAAATGAGTATCATGCTAATATTAAACTTCCTAATGTTCAATCACTGAAGTTTAATAGTTCTGTTAATAAAATGGAGAAATATGGTTTGTTGAGAATCTTAATGAAGAGTTTACAGAGTAACTTTACATCTCATTCAGTTAGTACTGTAGCTACATTCTATCATGGGGTCTGTGGAGTGCACCTTAGAGCTTATCCTTATCTTGTGTTGCTACCTTGGATGATGTTTGTTTTGACCAAATTCTTAAAGAAGTTTGTATACCTAACAAGTTCTGCTCCAATTTTATGGATGCAAAAGCCACGACAACTCTTCAACATACATGCAGCAGTCTACAGTTAGCATACAGGCAGCAGTCACAACTCGAAGAGTGTTTCATGTCTCAAATTTGAGAAGAGCTCTATTTCTGACCACAACTTCGGTGTTGGCTGATCAAGCAACTTTAAACCTTGAGGACAAGGTTGGTCTGAAGGGGACAGGAATGATAGCAGTCGGCCACAAACGTGACCAAGGATGGCTTATTAGAGTTAGCGCGGCATTACTGGTCCATCTGCTTGGCTCAAGTGTTGGTTATTTGTCATGTATTTATTATCCTAGTCATGTAATATGTTGTCCTGGAGTGTCTTGTAACTAGTTATATACCCAGTTAGGGTATTAGTCTTGGGATATCGAATAGTTGAATCAAGGTTTATCCTTCATTTCTGGTATGTCTTCCCCTTCTGGTAAGAACCCTGGCTAGGTTCTTATCACACACATTAGTATTTCTAACTCAAACTATCATGTTGTGTCTAGATAGGTCACGGTTCCCATGAAAGAAGGTTGGGTTAGCTTTGCATTGGTTCCCATCTGCTTAACGGTACCTTAGTTGAATATTATGCGATTTTTTTTAAATTTTCTAGTAGAGAATTACGGCAAACCCCCCTAAAAGTCTTCTTTTATCACGGCAAGCAAGCTCTACAACGAAAGGTATGAACTTCTCTATTACGGTGGTGAAAGGTGACCACATCAGTTTACCTTCTAAGAACCTGTTGGCTATGGAAATACCACACTTTTTTTTTTCCCTAAGGGATTATATCCTAGTACTTGCTCCAGGCCCATTTATCCTAATATCATTTCACTTAACCAAGATAACTTCCATTGGCAATAACGAATCCTGAATCTATTAATGCACCTGATTCCAGACACCTTTCCTAATCACCGGTTCCCGAACATCCAAGACGAGCGAAGTGATTTTAAGAAGAGATACGGTTGTACCTCGCAAAACATATTTCAAATTCTAGGGTCTTAATAAACCGAAAGTTCATAAACCAGGTCCGAATTTTCCACAGTTAGTAAAGAGCTTCTTCACTTCGAGTCTCAGCATCAAGACTTTCTAATTTTCATAATCTCTAATCTGGCTCAGTAGCTAACTAACCCGGCAATGTACATTCTTCGTTATTATCAAAGCTCAGACTTAAAAGATACAGTGGTGCACAAAGCTCAGGAAGTCCAAGTAAATGGATCTTTTCTTAAAAATATCAGTAGGAGACCGACTGCATATATTAATCATGGGTTTTGTTGGTCATAATTTTGCATTTCCCCCTTTCATATCCGGCATAAAATTGGCTCAGTTTTCACATTCAACATTTCTCTGGTAAGATTGCGTGACTTTTCTTAATTTTTTGCTAGGGCAAGGAAATGACTTGAACATCTTAGAGACGGCCATGAAATGAGCGTCAAAAACACTCATTCACTTAGCAAATCCAATCAAAGACTAGATGTAAGAGTATTTTCTGATTGTGGGGGCTATTGTAACACACTAAGAGGCTAATGTTCAGAGGCTTGAACGAAAACCTACTCTTGGACGGCTGAACATCGACATCTCCCTTACATTCATGCTCCAAAACAAAAATGAAAAAAAAAAAAAAATGAAATTTTGGGTGACAAAATAAGAGAATCACTTTCCTCTAAACTTTTTAACAGTAAAAGAAACCAAATCGAATAAAATCCTAATGTACCTGTACATGATGAAAATCTGAACTGCAACTTAAGCTGTTCAAATCCACCTGAAATCAACCAACAAAACAATAATTGTTAAACCCCCGTGACCAAATCGACCATTAAAAGAAAACGAAAACTTAAATCCAAAACCTAAATGTACCTGATGAAGAACTGCAACTAGAGCTGTTGAGATTTACCTGAAATCAACCAATAATTATTGTTATACCACCATGAAGAAAATCGAACATTAAAAGAAAAAAATAGGGAAAAAAATACTTCAACCAAAAACCCTAACTGTACCTTTACATGATGATTTTGAAAATTAAACCCAACTGTTGTACAATTGAGAGATGTAAAAGGTTAATCTTAGTGAGGTTTTCTGATATAAGGGCTTAATTAGGTTTCTATGGTGGAGTTCTGAGTGTGGAGGAGAAATTTTGGGTGGTCTGGTTTTTTCTCTACGAATGACTTTCTCTACGAGGAGAGATAGAAAGGATGTGGAGGAGATAGCATCTATTAACGCTGGTGAGGAGAGATAAAGAGGATGCAGAGAAGAGATAACGCTGGTGAGAAAAGGAAGGTCCTACCTAAAAAAAGTAGCACTGATTTAACTAGGTAACGCAGTCGCGGTGTGGGTTGTTGACTCGGGGATATAAACGTAATTAAAAAATTTATACAACGACCGTTTTTAACACTGGTTGTGCTCCGCATTTTTATTAAATATAGGACCGTCTTGACCGGTCCACGGTCCATTGACCGCCACTGAGGTCGGGGGTGTGGGTCATTAAGATCCCCTTTTCCACTAGTGACTGTTTATTTATGTACTTCATTGATACTAGTATTCTATTAACTACCAAAATTTGCTTGCACTGGTTAAAACTACGTTATTCTGAATAACTGATTGACCACTGGGTCAAATCTTTGCAGGAAATATGATAGAGCATCGATGGAGTGTTTTGAAGAAGCTCGAAAATCATACAATACCTATGACACTTTTTTTGTTTGTCTTCTTACCCATGTGTACATAGTTGTACACATATTGATTTTCAATGTGCACATAGTTGTACACCTGTTTATTGATAATTTACGTTGATCGGGATACACATAGTTCTACAAATGAAGGACTTTCTATAATATTAAGAATTAGCTTACTATGTAACCTTTACGGGGATACCTTCATATACCATCATCGTTAGTCCCCGGATTCTTAATCATAATGTGAGAAGTTCTATAATATAAATTCTTACATTTTGGGTATAAACTGTACTGCTTGCTGGTCTAAATTCTTGCACCTCAGGCATATATTCATCTACTATAACTATAGGTTTAAAAGACTGAATACTACTTTAAATTACCCTTTATGTTTTATTTTCATGTAAATAAAACTATGTTACGTTGAGTTTTTGTTTACTTACATCGTTGTTGCTTCATGTAAAATATTCTTCTAATTTCATGTATTCTAAACAGGTTCTATCATCTCACATTTTGTTAGTTTGTGTAGGTTGGACCTAATTCAAGTTTCCTACATGTGAGGATGGTGGAATCACCCAAGGAGGCTGCTAACAATTGCAAATAGTGAAAGTTCGATACTAGGTAAGTTTTCTACTGCTCATTCTTCTGATGAGAAAATTTCTTTCTTAATGACCAATATCCTATCTTGTACTCGCTTGACCAATTTGGAAACAATTTGTAGGTTCTTAGAGGTTTTTCAAAACCATTTATCAACCATTTATCATGTTTTTGTATGTAGGCAATGCCAAGCATACGTAAGTTAATGAATGCCCAGTTCTAAATTTTTAAAAGTTTACATAGTTCACATGTTGATTCTTCATGTGTACATAATTGTACACCTGTTGATTGTTAATGTATACATCGTTGTACACATTTTTGTTTATGATATAGAACTGTATTATACCCGGATGCACCTTTGACATCAGTTTGTCTTGGTTTATGCATCTTATTTTAGGGACTCACAAACTCAAAATGGTAGAGCGCTCAAGCCTACCATAAGGTTTGCGGAGGTTGATGGTTCAAATCCATTTGAGTTTCCATACTATGTTTATACAATATGTGTAGGTGCGGACACACTGGTGTACCTGTGTAAATACCATGAAATAGATTTGTTATTAACCGAATATGGTTGATTTTTTCCATGATGCATCAGTGTATTTTCCATGAAAAATAGGTCGCCTGTGGGTATGAATGGTCGATTTTATGCATGTTTTGTAGGAGTGTACATATTAGTGCACATGTGTAATTCCATGAAAAAGTAGGTTGTGTCTGGTTATGAATGATCGATTTTATGCATGTTTAGAAGGGTGTACATATTGGTGCCCCCATGTAATTCCCTTGAAAAAGAAGGTTAGGATGTGGTTATGAATGATCGATGTTATGCATGTTTTGCAGGGATGAACACATTGATGCACAAGTGTATTTTTCCATGAAAAAGTAAATTTGTGGGTGGTAGTGAATAAACGGTCTCATACATGTTTTGAAGGGGTGTACATATTGGTGGACAGTGTAATTCTCATGGAAAAGTAGGTCACGTGGTGGATATGGACGACCTGGACAAAGTGGTGCACAAGTGAAAAACTTACTGCATAAGCTTTTAAAAGTTTCGTGCATGTGCACTTTTTTTGTACATATCAAAATAAATTTTTTGATATGGGTACTTTTTTTGTAGCTATCGAAAAGAGCTTTCTGAATATATAAAGTTTGTGAATTTTGGATGAACGGTTCGAAAAATAAATCATTTTAAAATTATTTTTATATTATTTAAAGTTGGTGACGTCATCATATGTCACTGTGGACTAAACTGAAAATATTTGGATTAAACTGTAAATATCAAGGGTTATTAGTGTACTTACCATACTTCAAATAAATAAAGGACTAATTTGTACCTAGTTGAATGGGTGTGGAGTCTGTGGACTAACTAGTATATTTAGATGGGATTTTGGACTAAACCATATTTTTCCCACGTTATTAAGGATTGCAGGTGGTTGTCTTGACGAGCCTCCTGAGCTGAAGATTCTTTAGGAGGAGTTTATATTTCTTTTAGTGCGTATACTCTCAATTCCCACAGTTACTAGCATTCAATTTTACCTGTCCAGAATTGGGTTCTTCTTGCACTTTTATTTTCTCAAATCTACAACCTACGAGAGTTTTCAATTACGTGAGACAGTTTTAGTAACATATTGGTACTCCAAAATAATGGGTCTCTTCGCAATTGTTTCCACTAGATACTATCTTCCTTGTTACCAATGGGGTACTACATACTGGAATTCAGTGGTAACTCAGCTCTTGAAGAAATATGTGGTTGAGAAGGCCCAGAAATGGTTTGGTAAGATGAATGACAGTATTGTGTGCAATTTTAGTAGAGGTGCAGAATTCTCACTTTTGCGGGTTCCAAATGAGTATCATGCTAATATTAAACTTCCTAATGTTCAATCACTGAAGTTTAATAGTTCTGTTAATAAAATGGAGAAATATGGTTTGTTGAGAATCTTAATGAAGAGTTTACAGAGTAACTTTACATCTCATTCAGTTAGTACTGTAGCTACATTCTATCATGGGGTCTGTGGAGTGCACCTTAGAGCTTATCCTTATCTTGTGTTGCTACCTTGGATGATGTTTGTTTTGACCAAATTCTTAAAGAAGTTTGTATACCTAACAAGTTCTGCTCCAATTTTATGGATGCAAAAGCCACGACAACTCTTCAACATACATGCAGCAGTCTACAGTTAGCATACAGGCAGCAGTCACAACTCGAAGAGTGTTTCATGTCTCAAATTTGAGAAGAGCTCTATTTCTGACCACAACTTCGGTGTTGGCTGATCAAGCAACTTTAAACCTTGAGGACAAGGTTGGTCTGAAGGGGACAGGAATGATAGCAGTCGGCCACAAACGTGACCAAGGATGGCTTATTAGAGTTAGCGCGGCATTACTGGTCCATCTGCTTGGCTCAAGTGTTGGTTATTTGTCATGTATTTATTATCCTAGTCATGTAATATGTTGTCCTGGAGTGTCTTGTAACTAGTTATATACCCAGTTAGGGTATTAGTCTTGGGATATCGAATAGTTGAATCAAGGTTTATCCTTCATTTCTGGTATGTCTTCCCCTTCTGGTAAGAACCCTGGCTAGGTTCTTATCACACACATTAGTATTTCTAACTCAAACTATCATGTTGTGTCTAGATAGGTCACGGTTCCCATGAAAGAAGGTTGGGTTAGCTTTGCATTGGTTCCCATCTGCTTAACGGTACCTTAGTTGAATATTATGCGATTTTTTTTAAATTTTCTAGTAGAGAATTACGGCAAACCCCCCTAAAAGTCTTCTTTTATCACGGCAAGCAAGCTCTACAACGAAAGGTATGAACTTCTCTATTACGGTGGTGAAAGGTGACCACATCAGTTTACCTTCTAAGAACCTGTTGGCTATGGAAATACCACACTTTTTTTTTTCCCTAAGGGATTATATCCTAGTACTTGCTCCAGGCCCATTTATCCTAATATCATTTCACTTAACCAAGATAACTTCCATTGGCAATAACGAATCCTGAATCTATTAATGCACCTGATTCCAGACACCTTTCCTAATCACCGGTTCCCGAACATCCAAGACGAGCGAAGTGATTTTAAGAAGAGATACGGTTGTACCTCGCAAAACATATTTCAAATTCTAGGGTCTTAATAAACCGAAAGTTCATAAACCAGGTCCGAATTTTCCACAGTTAGTAAAGAGCTTCTTCACTTCGAGTCTCAGCATCAAGACTTTCTAATTTTCATAATCTCTAATCTGGCTCAGTAGCTAACTAACCCGGCAATGTACATTCTTCGTTATTATCAAAGCTCAGACTTAAAAGATACAGTGGTGCACAAAGCTCAGGAAGTCCAAGTAAATGGATCTTTTCTTAAAAATATCAGTAGGAGACCGACTGCATATATTAATCATGGGTTTTGTTGGTCATAATTTTGCATTTCCCCCTTTCATATCCGGCATAAAATTGGCTCAGTTTTCACATTCAACATTTCTCTGGTAAGATTGCGTGACTTTTCTTAATTTTTTGCTAGGGCAAGGAAATGACTTGAACATCTTAGAGACGGCCATGAAATGAGCGTCAAAAACACTCATTCACTTAGCAAATCCAATCAAAGACTAGATGTAAGAGTATTTTCTGATTGTGGGGGCTATTGTAACACACTAAGAGGCTAATGTTCAGAGGCTTGAACGAAAACCTACTCTTGGACGGCTGAACATCGACATCTCCCTTACATTCATGCTCCAAAACAAAAATGAAAAAAAAAAAGAAAAAGAGGAAAAAAAAAATCAACATCTCCCTTATTTTATCTTTTAATTAAAAGAATGCAACATCTACCAGTTGAACATTAGTCGCTTTCCCTATTATAATTATTATTATTATTATTATTCGATAAAGAGTATTATAAGAAACTAGTTGGAAGCTCAACAAGCTGAGCTTCAATAGCGCACTACTATATTAGTTGATCATGTTGTCGTGCTAACCTACCAGCGAGCCTTATGATTATGTCCCAAAGGGGACAAGCCAATTTTAACTTGCATGTCAAATTCTGTCACAACGGGGGACTTCCTAAAAAGCATCAAATTTTTGCGGAACGTGGATGGCCAGCTGAGCTAGCTACCGTTTTTAATAGTAAAATTAGTAAAAGGCCCACTTTAATGCTTTGGAGGCTAATTATCTGCCGCTCAAAAGTTTTTTCTTCCAAGTGACTGATGTTTAGCTTCTTCATCGCCACCATCACTCATTCTTATGAATGAGTATATGAATGAGTTTGGGTGAATGAATGAGTGTTCACATTCCATAGTAACACCTCATTCGGTCTTCCTTTTTATCAAACTCCTTCGCTTTGAATGAGTATTTTCATCCCATAGCCATTGCTCTTAAGAGTAATCTAAGAGTATATTTGATTTACTCAATGAGACGGAGTAAAGCAGTCCTAAATGCCAGGTCCCGATTAATCCGAGACCTGGCCTATACGAAAAGGATGCAGGCCTAGAGCTGACATTTGATATAACAAACAGTGATTGCAAACGACCTTTTGAGTTTCTAAATAGTGATTGCAAATGCAAAGAAGCAAAGGCTGAGGAGGAACATATCATTGCGAGTTGCAGCCTGAACATTGACTATACAGAAATCGTGATAAAACTGAGGGAATTCTAAAATGATGTTGAACTATTAGCATAATCTTAAGATGATTCTACATAACTTGATAACGATAAAGCTTTTTTTTTTTTTTTTTTTTATCAAAATAACGATAAAGCTGGGTTACATGATACGTGGAGGATTGAATGCAAAGATGACCAATCTAAAGGTCATTCACACAATATAACCCGCGAAGCGGGTGCCAGCACAGATAATATGATGTATATACAGAGATAATCATATAATATAGTACTTAATATACGAGTATACTGCTGTTTCTAATGATCCAGACTGGATATTTCTCTATAAGGCGAGTTCTGTTCAAAGAAGAAACTCCCAAAATACAACAACTTGCCTTGATATAATGCTACAAAAGACACAATCAACTACAACTATAACTACTTGTACACCATAGTAAAATAGCAACACTACCAATGGGCAACAATTCATTTAACTGCTGAAGGAAATTTACACTGAAACACCCTAAATCAAGTAACAGCACCAACAGAGTTACCTATAAAGATAGAGGACAAAAGTGTCCTAAACTCCTTGTTTTCTGGGCAAGTCATTATAGATGCCCAGAAATCTTTGCCTTGCAGGAAGGACACATATAACCAACAGAATTATACTCAGTTGCTGAGTCCGTAACATCGATGTTGAATACCAGCGCACACCAAACGCAAACAGTGGGGGTGAGCTGTGGCCTATTTTCCATATTTGGTAACATTGAAGCCCAATCAAAGCTAATAGAATTTTCAATATCTGTTAAACCTTGACCCATAAAGCTGCTAAACCTTGAAGATTCCATGTCATCCAACCTCAGTTCTTCAAAATCTGATACCTTCTCAACCTGCCTCGAGTTAACAGAATGCATATTATTTTCTCCTTGTTCCTTAAATTTAAACAAAATAATGTAAGAAATGACTTTCAGAAAGAACGCTAAAATTTATCATTTTTTCGACACAGCTATTACGAAATCATCTACAGCTACAGGAAAGCTAAATACAGTAATAATAGTTTGCATACTACCTAACAACCTTATAAAAGTTTGACTTTATTACTGCACAACCATGATGAAACATCCAACACCCACAAAACATAGGCTGTAGAATTCTTACAAAAATGGATCACTGGTAGAATTATAGAATGATGTGATTTCTGCGGCATGATTTACAAGGTGACAAGATCACCGCTAATGGGAATCATCCTTAGAATATAATCCATGTGGACCCTTTAGACAAGTCACATACCCCGAAGAAGTGTAAAATGGAATGATAAAAACAAAACAGTCTTTATCCACCCAAACAGAATTTTTTATATTACTTCACCATGTAATATGCAAGACAAATAATGGAAGTACTTGTTTATTCAAGGATTCACAATTTGTTTGGCGATAGCATACCTTATCCGAAACCATATTGAAAGTGGGGAAACAGTTAGATGATTTCCAATTCCAGGTCTCAAGTAAATTCCCTTCGTCGATACTCCCAATAGTTAATACATCCTTCCCGCGCGCAGAATCCCTTGAGGCGAGAAAAATCTCCTGGCTCATTATTGTCAGA